>NC_061120.1:58710399-58934300 GCF_002878395.1 Capsicum annuum | reverse complement strand
CCACACCCAACCTTACTTTATTTTTCATTTATTTTATCCATCTGAATACCCACTTTACACTATGTATACCTATGATATCCACTGTCAACTTAGGCATTTTGCATGAATTGAGGTGCACAATGTCAAAGAAGGACCAAGGCCAAAATAGGTACATTGTAATATAAATGGGAAGGTCAAAACAAAGAAATAGGCTAAGGCTCAAAACAGGGATCAAGGGACACTATTTTACACATGGAAGGTCATCTAGGCTAAAAGTGGACTAAAATAAAAAATGACCTATGATCCTTTCCTCACTGACTATCCTTAAATCTAGGTAAGACTAATCGATCAAGTTCTAAAATCAAAACATAAAGGGAAACAAGTAGCATCTCACACTTACATGGAACCGAGTCAATATTACAAACTACTAATTAACTTGTTCATGTATTTATTCGCAGTTTAATATCATATCCCTAATCCTAATTTCATAACAAGATCCATAATGTTCACACATAAATGCATTCATATTGTTCTAAAATACAAAATTTGAAGGGGTATCATTTTTTCTCAAACATTAATAAAAACATGACTACTACCCTAAATAATTAAAAATCTTCTAATTATACAAAAATACAACATAATATGAAACAAAAAATAATATGATACAAATTAACCTAGACATGTTGATTTTACAACCATACCATGGCAGACAGGAAAAAAAATAGTAATAAAAACCCGTGGAGGCTATGTTATACTCCACCCCCAAATAAAAAACTTTGCATTTTCCTTAATGTGTATAAATAATACAAAACAAAGAGAAGTGATAACATACTTGGGATGCACTAAGCGCCCATGTCTTAAGTATCATTAGATGGGGGCATATCAGCTGGCAGAGGTGGTGGTGGTGGTGCACTACCAGATAATACACATGCTGCTATCTCTATACGCCTCTACCTATCAATGATTGAAGTCTTCGTTAATCATGTCTGTCCCTTTTTATGGACTGATCATACAACATATTATGATCCTTTAGGTTTTCGATATGAGCTCTCTTAGCCCTAATATTAGGACCTCTTCCTCATCTTTCAAAAAGAAATCAAACTATTTATGTATGTATAAAGGTGATATCTGGATCGCTGAGGGTATACTTGAGAGAGTGGTTAATATATAGCTCTCAATGAGAGAGCATAACTCTACTCATAATATATCCAAATGCTCCCTCATATGGGATAGATCTTGTGCCTCTGTCTTTATAAATTGAATTTTAACCTATCTCTAAAACTCATCAAGATATTGTTAGAAGTTAGCACGTAGCTCAGATAATGTAGCTCTCTATGTGGACTCTTATCTGGCCTCTGCGTGCTCGAATCTAGTCTAAACCCCTAATCTTATCTGTCCATATATGGTAGTCATCTCGATCTCAACAAACCTCAACAGAGCATCAGTGGCCCTCTAAATATCCATTAAGCTCTACAAGAACTCTTGAGATATAGTAATCATACTTATAGTAGGAGTTGTAGTGGATGGGAGAGTAGGCTCTGAAAATATGCCAACCGACTCTAAGGTTGAAGCCGGGGATGATGAAGAAGTAGTTGGTGTCCCCTCACCCTAAGTACTCATATCTATGGCCTCTATTTTCTCTTATATCTTCATATCAACATTAACTCCCACATCACTTCTATGTGTATCACAAGGAACTATGGAGACTTATGGGCACTTAGTCTGGGCTTGAGGTACTATAGCAAGCTTTCTAGATCTCATGGAAGGCCTGGATGTGCCAGAGCCTTCATACTCATTGTATACACAATAGCCATCATAAGTATCCTCACATCCCTGGTATCTCAAGTACACTGGCCTCATCATAAAGTCTCTGAATCATGCAAGGGAATGGCAGATTAGTCATCTCCCTAAATACTCTGTCATAGATCTTATGTCGGAAGATGGGTACAAAATCAATAGCATATCCATCTTTCATACTAAAACACCTTGGAATTTGAGCCTTGGAAAATTCTTGATGTTTAAGCTTACTGTCCTAGTAACGACTCATCATACGAGTCTATGGTTTGGGTGTGGGTTAGGTGATCCTAGTCGTTAGGTGACCAGTGGATAGTGGTTTGGTTTTTGGTCTTGGAATCGACTTGGTGATACTAGTAATTAGGGGTGGTGATGGGTCATTAGGACGATCCTTAATCAAATACGTAACTTAGTATCTTAGTTTGGCTTAGAGTACGAGTGGCTCAATAAGAGTCGTGAGGATAGGTTACGTGTGGTAGGGTTAAATTATACGTTGTCTAGTATATCCAATCCCTTAGGTTCTTTCTTTGATATGACTAGACCATACAAGTCATATGGTCCAAAAATATATGTGCTCATGGATTCGTATAGTGGAAGGCGTATGAGTGTCCAACTCACTGTCTTGGTGATGACTCAAGGATTCTAATCATATGTTGTAGTCACAACACAAGTGGTATACTCATAACTATAGGCGAACTTTTTATAATTTTTAAGTTGGGGGCATTCTAGACATTTCCTAGTTTAAACCCCTTTGATACCACGACTTAAAAACATCTTTTGGGACTGTATAAACACATTATTCCCATTAAAACATTCTCAAATTCTCTCTCAAGCTCTCAGTTCAAAAAAAATCTAGGGTTTCATTAAGTTAATCAATTAAGGCTTTCAATGAAGATTTCTCTCTATATTCCTTGGTGTCTAAGGCATATTACTCCTCCCTCATCATTCTTTTACTCAAGGAATATGTTTTAAGATATGGTTTTTATGGTATTGTCATGGTTTTGAAATAAAGGTTGGGGGTTTTGGTTGTTCATAGATGAATGTTGTTTCTCACGATTTAATTATGGTTTTCCTTATTTTAATTATGGTTTTGAACATATGGTTGCATGGGTATGGTGGTTGAACTTGATAATAGTAAATTTCTTTACACTTGTGACTCTTTACGTGGTTATAACTCCAATTGTGTTTTGTAAAATTTTTGTTTGTAGTTATGAGAAAGGTGGGAATTTGAATTAAGGGATCATAAAAGCCCCGAAGTGTTTGGTTTGACTATTTCTTGAAACTAATGTAAGGAATAAAATGGTTAAATAGTTGAGGATAGTTTTAAAAAGCTTGTGCGGTATGAAGGAATCCCTCAAGTGATTTTAATAATAGAGTTTGCAGGGTACGAAGGACTCCCCCAAGTGTTGGCTTTTGCTATTGCTTGCAAGCTATAGTCGGTATGACGATACCACTTTTAATCCCTTAATAATTGACTCCTGAAAATGGTGGTTTCGTTATGTGTTAAAGGTTTTAATTAGACAATAATGGGATATGTGATAGGTTTCCATTAAGGTGTATGTTCGAAGGACGGACAGTGGAAACTCATGATTGTCGTCATGAGGTTTGGTCTTAATGACCCGTATGCATAGTTCACGCTATTGTATCTTAGTTTGACATGGGGTCGAGGAATTCCTTGGTCTTCCTTGATACCCCTGGTTCATTCAGCTAACACGCACTAAGGCCCTTTCAGCAGGGAGAGCTAAACCCATATAGCCCATGGGTGGACTTTTATGACGGGTAAGCTACACAATCTAGGTTAAAATTTTAAATGCAGGCCAAACCTTCTGCCCTATCCTGGCATGATATATGTATATATGTGACTGTATATGGTTATCTGATTTAGCTTTGAATTATGGCATTATTTCATCCTTATCCCTGAGTTACATGCTAGTGTTCACGCTGCTAACTATCTTTGGGCATTGTATCCCCAAGCGATGCAGGAACCAGCCATACTACCATTCCTCCTACTCAATGTCTTGGATTCGAGGAGTCAGACTGGAATGGTGAGATTCCATACTCCAAAAGACTCCATTTCATCTTGTGAACTTCTTTTTATTTATTGTTATTTCTTTGGTTTTGGTTTTGGCTATTGTTGGAGGCATATCCCGACCGGATGTTCTTTGATTTATGTTAGAGGCTTTGTCGGACTACTATAGGCATGTGTGGTATCGGTATAGTGTTAGCATTTGTATTGGTTGGACATGTGGTTGTGGCTATTTGGTTATGGTTATAGACTTACTTTATTTTCCTTAGGTTTATGGTAAATTAGGAGGCAGTTCATGGTTATAGATTTACTTTATTCATCCGACAGGGTGGGTAATGGTAGTGGATTGGGGGTGGTCTCCGATCCTATTTGGACTTGAGGCACCCAACACGACTAAGCCTTGGTTTTGGTCATGTCAAATTGGTATCATATCCCTAGGTTCATGTTCAATTAGGAGTTCACAAAGCTATGTCGAGTAGAGTCTCTTTAAGGGTGTATAGCTCACCACACTCATAATAGAGAAGCTATGAGGCATTTAGGAATATTTCTCTTTCTTGTGTTCTATTTTTGAGCTGTAGCGTCTAAGGTCATGAAATCTTCTCTAATACCTATTTATTTGCTATTCAGAGTATACCTCCCAGATGATATGTTTATATATATAAATATATATATTGTACAAGAGAGGAAGAGGACAAAATAAACAAAATGAATTCCTCCCAAAACCTCGTAAGGTCGGTACTAGAGATACTACAACCAAAATAAGAGTACTAAATAATATATAAAATATACATCTAAGCAAAAGTTTCATAATATACAAGACTATAACTAGAGAAAATGCAGGACAATCGACCTCAAACTCTAGAAAGCTAACCCCATCTCCGAATCGATAGTCCTCTTGAGAATGACATCAACATGGTGGATCATACTAATATCCATACGAGGAAAAATATATAGTAGTGCACTATGAGTATCAAATAAATGGGCACTTAGTAGGGATCATTAGTCGACTAAGCTCAAATATAGTAAAAATGAATATAATGCAAGATTTTAAGCTAAGTCAATAGTAAAATGGATAGAATATGTAACGACCCGAAAGTACCCCCTAGTCATCACACGGTGATTACAACCCCGAAGGATCAAAAGCTAACCCATGACTGATATCTATTATGAGCACGGAACAATAATGCTGAATAAATGTGGAAAAATAGGCTGAAATGCCATAAAGTTCAAAATCTGAAATAATGATAAATAACAGCGTCTGATAAAACACTTGCATCTGAAATAATGTCTGAACTAGTCTAGTCTGAAAGCCTGTAACTGAAATTTCTGAATATGGAGTTGATGGGATCATCCCTTAACTAACTCTAGCTACTACAATACTGAAACTACTAAAATGCTGAAATAAAAGTATATCCTCGATAGATGAGGACTCACTACTAAATTTTTGACTATTGACTGGATCTGTCTAAGTATGTCGGTAAAACCTGAGCGTCCGAGCCTATGATATGAGACATCATAATGCAAAAAAAGAGTATGCGTCAGTACGTAGAATATACTAGTATGCTAGATGAGGTAACGATGAATGTAAGGGCTCATATGCATGAGCAGTAACTGACTGAATGATATAGAATAACTGAATATGAGTACGTGGATAATGGATAATGTTATAAATACTAAGTATGCAATACTGAGCATATATGTTTACCATAACTGAGCTTTTCTGAAGCTAAGTACTGAGATCGGTTACTTGGTAACTGATACTCTGAAGTTACTACTAACTAAATTACTGATACTGATTGACTGGGTCTTACAGTCTTGATTCTGTAAAACTAAACTAATTTCTAAACTAAAGAATGAAACTAAAATTGTGGGAGGTAATCATCTAACTGACATGCCCCTCTCTGAACTGATTGGGGTACAACATGTAACCCCAGCTAGAAAGGTGCTAAAGCCATCTCACGGGTACTAACACTAGAAAAATAGAATGTCAAGCCTAACTGAAGGGTGACACCTGGGCGGAGCCAAGCCTAATCTGATGGGAGACCCCTGGGAGATAGTCAAGCCTAGTCTGACGGGTGACTTCTCATCTTGTGCTGGCTACGGATTTCTGGAGTACAGGAACTACTACTAACAACTCTACCTATCTCACGGGGAAGCCGTCATCCCTGCACTCGCTCTGTGCTAAATCCAACTCCCAACTAAATAGACACTGAACTGTTATACTGGACTGAATTCACTTAGTTTCCTGAGTGCTATAACTAACTGAGTTCTACTGAGTTCTGCATCTAACTGAGAGTACTATTGATCATGACAAGACTGACACTATTCTAAAATTAACACTATCTCTAAATAAACAGCTAAATTGTCAGGTATTAAATACCCTCAGGACTCGATAGCACGAAAAGTAAAGCATCACATGATCTTGCAAAGCATAACAATGAATACATGTTTATATATCATCTATAGAGACATTTTATCAAACACTTGTAGGGCACAACTTCATGAACATAATCATGGACAACATATAAACATGGCATCTACAATGCCCAACTTACAATTCCATGGGTTTAGCATACAATTCATATTATTCCCCATAAAATACTAATCTAATTTCATGAATTGTATAATAACCATGGATTAAAACCCAATTAATATCAAATACACATTAATCACTTTTTAAATTCAAGGGTATATCAAGATAATCACATATTCATCACACATGCTATTCAATTTCATAAAACTTGCACTTAAATCATGGATTTAAACCCAACTACTATCATGAACATGAATTCATTCTAATTCAAACATGGAAATCATAAATCTAAGATCTTGTATATTTAGAAAGGGAGTCTTAGAATCTATGGGCGAAAGGAACCCATAGATGAACACCTAACATACTTGAGAAGAAGTGTTCTTGAAGGTTCTCGGAGAGATTCTCGAGGATTGACCTTGATTCTTAAACTAGGGTTTTTGGCTCTTGAGAGAGAATAATTTAATTTGGAGAAAAACTGAATGAATAATGGTGCAACTAAGTTCATTAGGGTTGAATTTTCCTATTAAAGGATGACTAGGGCCGTGTAAAAACACTCAAATACACTTGGAATTATTTAAAAACTCAAAATTGAAAATTGAAAATGAACTGAAAAATCCTGATCTGGGTCCTTAGTGTGACGCGGTGCGATACTGGAAAGTGAACAACAAGGAATTGGACCATCGACGTGATGTGGTGGAATTATGTTACCCCTTGGATGCGACCTGTAAGTTCACCGCGATGCGGTGGGATCACGCTGGTGTATTGGAAACTGATAAATATAAAAATAAGTTATGGCACGATGCGCCAGTATTGTGGTACCTCACTGGAAACTAACAATTGCCATTTTAACATGCTCCGCGATGCGCTACTGGCCTGAATGACTGTGTTTAACGACTGAAACTTAAAATCGTCATAACTTCTCACCCGGTTATCGGATTTAGGTAAATTTTATATCATTGGAAAGCTAATTGAATTTTACATGCAATGGAAGTCTCTACACTAAAAAATAATAAGTGTTTCAAAAATTTTATATATGAATACTCATGCACTGGGACTTAGATTATGCTAGGAAAATACGGGGTGTTACAATGTCTCCCCATTGGTATCATTCATCCTCGAATGAAACTGGTTAAGCTGAGACACATATAGACTGATTTTACACACTGAACATGCATATCTGATGCATGACTACATGACTGAGCTACTGACAAAGTAAGTTTTTACACTGAACATGCATGAATGGGAACATGAGAACATGACTGAGTTTGAAACATGATACATGGACTGACTATCATGAATGGGACTAGGCCCTTGAATATATGCCATGACTTGGGAATGGTTATTCTTCTAAGATTAGAATAAGAGGGTCAACTTATGAGTACCCATTACTCCATATTGGATTCGTTACGTGAACATAAACTAAAAGGTTTAGGACATGAAAGAGCAGGGGTTATAGTGCATCTCCCCCTTGGGACATTATGTCCCTCGAAGAATATTGACTTGGCTGGGATACTGAGGAAAGGCTAAGATAGTGCACAGGGCACCTACGAATTAAATTATGACTTAATATCTGAGATCTGAAATTGAGACATGACACATGAATTGGGCTGAATTTGTAACTACTAGTATTGTTTTATTTTGGGATAGGACGACTAGATGGAAAGATGGGAAACCATCCGAATTTGTCCACCTGACCGCTAAACTGAATTACTGAATTTATAGGACAAATCATACTGAAAACTTATACTTAACTGGAGCATCTCTTGACACTCTTTCTATAAGTTCTACTAACTTTAGAGAGCAAGGAAATCTTTTCATGGCCTGAACGAGACATAAAACTCACAACATGGCTAAAATTCTGTAATATAAGGTGATGCCTATGAAACATCACTTAAAATAGAGTGACTAAGCCTTATGTACTACCGCTATAAATGTTCAAGCTTAAATATATTTATCAAATACTCTATCAATTATACCCTTCACCTTAATTCAATTCTTCACCTGAGACTACTAAAAATATTCATATGGGCACTGAGCACGAATGCGTAAACATACTAACCTATTTGATTAACTGGATGACTGATAGCTGAATACTGGTTATGTGAGATTGAACTATACTTAACCTGAATAACTAGACTGAAACTATAAAGTATATGCCTATGAGGTAAGGACTGACTGAAGAGCGTGATGTAACTGAGCATGAATTCATGGGAATGGTATTACCTAGGAATACAATACTAAGCGCATAAAATGATTCTAAAATACTAAGATACTGACAGCTGAATAAATGGTAACTATATGCTTTGGTCAAGCAAACCTGAATGGGACTGAGTTTTGAACTGAATGCTGACTGAGATTGTGACTGAGTTCTGATAGCTACATGATGGGGACTAGTACATATTAAGGATCTAAGTGTACACTCACATTCTTCATTTTCTCAACTTCTTATCTTAGGAAGAATTCTGATTTTTTTCCTCCGAAAACTAAATACAACCTCTTGCTAGCTATTCACCCGCACACTAACATGACATTTAATCTTATCTTCATAACTACAGCCTCGTGTAAAACAAACATGCAATAATATTTTCTTAATATGAAGAATTTATTCTCTCCCTTCTAAGTAACTGCTCATCACAAAATCATTTCATAAGAAGAGTTCACTGAATGGCTAATACATAGGGGCTTGAAGCATGAATAGACACTATACTGAACTTGACACTTAATTGAAGCCTGAGTAATAGAACATCGATATTTTGGAATTTATCAAGAGATCTAAATTGAGGATATAATAACAAAATTTGAATTTAGCTGATCATTAAAAGTATAACATAAGTCATGGAAACTGAGTACACTATAAGACATGAGTACATGAGTAATGAGTTGCACGACCAGAGTTTAGATTTTTTGTATTCATGGATCATGATTTGTTATACTGAGGAAACTAGAACTCCTTATAATAGAAACTACAAACGTACATGATTTTTGATAATGTGCATGAATAGGAACTATGATCACTGAGCTGATGTTTAAAGCATGAGTAGATATCGTGATAGATGAAGTGCAAAACTTTGTGCTGAGGTAAGGACGGGTTGGGAATCAACCTCTCCCAATGATTCTCTACATATACTGATATTTTTACTAAAATCTGAACGTCTAATTTGGTTACTTGTTCTCCCATCTCCCCCTTAGCTTAAAGCCATTATTCTAAGTCTGTGAACCCCTTAATAAAATCTAAATCGAGTTGAGACAACTTTACTCTACATTCTGAGATATGATAATGCTCATAAACACTAAACTCATTCTGAAGGACTACTCCTGATAATGTATGGTCCACTGCTAGTACTTCCTTCTAATACATGATTCTTGGCTTTCTATTGCCCCAACAATCATCATATAGCAACATCGACACTGACTAACTTAGAATTCTCAACTTCTCTTTCTACTAGTTCAATCTAAAGATTTAAACTTAGATCAATTTAAACTGAGGTACTACTCCTCCATTCAAGGACTGGTTCATCAAGAAACTAAAATGGAACCACTACATTATTGTGATTAACTAAAGGGATTTTCTAAATTACTATAACCGATAAATTCCTGTATACTCGTCTGGCTAGAATAAGTTTTCCCACTAAGGTAATCACTAAGAAAGGTTCAGTTAAGAGTTTTAGTCTGACTTTAAAGTTGTCTGCTATGCACAGAGTTCTATAAGATAGAGAAGCTCCTAGATCTAATAGGGCATAAATATGTAAATAGAAGATCTGTAACATACCAGTGACTTCATCAGTAAAACTATCTGATCTTGTCTGGACTGAAGTGCATAAAGTTTATTTGGGATTGCACACTGGCGGTACTGGAAGTGGCACCCTACTTATTTGGGCGATTGGACTGAGCTGAAGGATGGTTGTACTGACCCTATGAACCTGAATGGGGATAATATCTTATTCTATGGCCTAACTTGCCACACCTAAAACATATGCCACTACCATCCCTATACACACCTTGATAATTTTTACCATATTTTTGGCAAAGTGCGTGGGTACGACCTCTTTTCATGCTACCCTGAGCCTTGGAGTCTGACGTGCCAATCGACTGTCATTTCTAAATTTTGGCACTAGAGCACTAGCTACAGAAGAATTTAGGGCTAAGAATTTTTAATAAAACTAGAATCGATTACCACTCTCTGACCTTGGCCTAAAACTATTTGTTCTAACTTTCTTATTTTTATTCTTTCTATCTTTTTTCCTATGCTTCTCCCCCTTGATCTGCTGAGTATGAACCCAAAGCCTAGATAGGAAAATATCCTATAGGTTATTCTGAGCAACTACTAAATTGGCTAATGTAGTGAAAACAGCTCTGAATTCTGCATGAGAGACATGCTCGTATAGGGGTTCTGCCTGAATGGGCTGAGGTATTTACTAATTTTCATTACTTCTTCCATTAGATTCTCTGGAATTCATGTTCTAGAAGCATAAGGAAGAGATGAATTAGAATGAGAGTTTAAATTGAGCTCATGATCACTCGCACGATATGAATACTGAAAGAACGGAAACTTTTTCTAAAACATCTCATAGCCTCTTGTCCATAAGTGTGGTGCGCTACACACCCATGCATATGACTCTACATGATACAACATTCAAACTCCCTAGGAATCTGTTGAACCTTACGCTTTGTTACAAAGTTTATAATGACCCAAGACTACCTCCTAGTCATCACATGGTGCTTACGACCCCGAAGGACCATAAGCTAACCCATGACTGATATTTTCTATGAGTACGAAACAATAATGCTGAAAAATGTAGAAAAATAGGCTGAAATACCATAAGGTTCAAAATCTGAAATAATGATAAATAACAATATCTGATAAAACACCAGTATCTAAAATACTGTCTAAACTAGTCTAGTCTAGAAGGCTCTAACTAAAATTTCTGAATATGGAGTTGATGGGACAAGCCCCCAACTAACTCCAACTACTATAATATCGAAACTACTAAAATGCTGAAATAAAAGCATATCCTCAATAGATAAGGACTCACTACTAAATTTTTTACTGCTAATTATATCTGTCTAAGCATGGTCGAGAAACCTAAGCGTCTGAACCTATGATATGAGACATCATAGTGCAAAGAAAGAGTATGCATCAGTACGTGGAATATACTGGTATGCTAGATGAGGTAAGGCTGAATGTAAGGGCTCATATGCATGAACAGTAACTGACTGAATGATATAGAATAACTAAATACGAGTACGTAGATAACTGAAACTACTGTAAATACTAAGTATGAAATACTGAGCAAATATGTATACCGTAACTGAGCTTTTCTAAAGGTAAGTACTGAGTTCGATTACTGAGTAACTGATACTCTAAAGTTCCTAATAACTAAATTACTGATATTGATTGACTGGGTTTGACAGTCTTGATTCTATAAAACTGAACTGAGTTCTAAACTGAAGACTGAAATTAAAACTGTGGGAGGTAATCATCTAACCAACATGTCCCTCTCTAAATTGATTGTGGTCTAACTTGTAACCCCGGCTGGAAAGGTGCTAAAACTGTTCCACGAGTACTAAGACTAGAAAACCAGGATGCCAAGCCCAACTGATGGGTGACACCTGGGTGGATCTAAGCCTAATCTGATGGGTGACCTCTGAAGGTAGTCAAGCCTAGTTTGATGGGTGAATCCTCATCCTGCGCTGGCTACGCAGTTCTGGAGTATAGGGAATACTGCTAACGACTCTGCCTATTTGATAGGGAAGCCGTTATCCCTGCATTCGCTCAGTGCTAAATCCTACTCCCAACTGAATTGACACTGAACTGTTATAATGGACTGAACTGGACTGAATTCACTGAGTTTCCTGAGTGCTATAACTGACTGACACTATCTTGTATCTAACTGAGAGTACTATTAATCATGACAAGACTGATACTATTCTGTAACTAACACTAGCTCTAAATAAACCGCTAAATTATCAGGTATTAAATACCCCCAGGACTCGATAGCATGAAAAGCAAAGCATCACATGATCTTGCAAAGCATAACAGTGTATGCATGTTCATATATCATCTATAGAGACATTTTATCAAACACTTGTAGGGAACAACTTCATGCACATAATCATGGATAACATATAAACATGGCAACTACAATTCCCAACTTACAATTCCATGGGTTTAGCATACAATTCATATAATTCCCCATAAAATACTAATCTAATTTCATGAATCATATAATAATCGTGGACTAAACCTAATTAACATCATAGAACATTAATCACTTTATAAATTCAAGGATTTATCAAGATAATCACATATTTATCTCACGTGTTATTCAATTTCATGAAACTTGCACTTAAATCATGGATTGAAACCCAACTACTATCATGAATATGAATTCATTCTAATTCAAATATGAAAATCATAAAGCTGAGATCTTGTATATTTAGAAAAGAATTCTTGGACTCTATGGGAGAAAGAAACCCATAGATGAACACCTAACATACTTGAGAAGAAGAGTTCTTGGAGGTTATTGGAGAGATTCTTGATGATTGACCTTGATTCTTGAACTAGGGTTTTTGCCTCTTGAGAGAGAATGATTTAGTTTAGAGAAAAACTGAATAAATAATGGTGTAACTAGGTTTATTAGGGATGAATTTCAGGTTAAAGGATGACTAAAGTCATGGAAAAGACTCAAATACCCATGGAATGATTTAAAAACTTAGAATTTATAATTGGAAATTAACTGAAAAATCTCGATCTGGGCCCTTGGTGCAATACGGCTCTATCGCGTCGTGTCACTGGAAAGTGGACAACTGGGAATTGGACCATCAACACAATGTGGTGGAATCACGTTACCCCTTAGATGCGACCTGAAAGTTCACAGCGACGTAGTGGGATCGCGTTGGTGTACTGAAAACTGACAAATATGAAAATAAGTTGTGGTGCGATGCGCTGGTATCATGGTACCTCATTGGAAACTGGCAATCGTTATTTTGACATGCTCCGCAATGCGCTAATGGCCTGAATGACAGTGTTTAACTACTAAAATTTAAAATCGCCATAACTTCTCACCCGATTATTGATTTTAGGTGAATTTTATATCATTGGAAAGCTGATTGAATTTCCTACGCAATGGCAGACTCTACATTTAAAAATAATGATTATTTCAAAAATTTTATATATAAATACTCATGCACTGGGTTTTAGATTATGCCAAGAAAATATGGGGTTTTACAAAATATAAATATGTACTAAACTAGTCAAGTGCAATAAAGAAAGTAAATAACCTAGAAAATAAGAGAAATGCACTAACTATAATCTAACTAGGCCTCTATAATCCCGGAAGGAATAGGCAAGAAGGAAATTAACCCTACCAAACCACCATAAGGTGATGGGTGTAGGTAATACAAACATAAGACAGAAAACAAAAATACCCTTTAACTACACTGATCCCAAGTAACCTTCTGATCCCTAAATCCATAATGAAATATCCAGATATATATCAGACTTGAATTCAGAACCAATGGATAGTAACGAGAGGCCAGACATCAGATTTGGACAAAAAATAATTGATAGTCATGAAAGGCCAAATTTAAATCACATATAGAAGGACTTAGCACCACTACCAAAGTCGTGTAATAGTCATGATCAATACTAGAATATACCAACAATAATCATAAACAAGTGTCAGTCACAATCTAGAACTCATAATCTCTAAACCATAACTGAAACAATGATCCCACAAGTAGCTAGTCTCAATCCGAACTAATATCAAACTCATATCAGAGCTCTAAATAGTAACCAAGCTTTGTTATAACTAGTGCAAGTATCATGCCAAAATATATAATAATAATAATAATAACGAAAAAGGCTCAAAAATATCTCTGAACTATCCGAAATAGCTCAAAAATGCCTTTCATTAGATTTTTGGCTCAAAAATACCCCTCCATTAAATATTTTGCTCAAAATTACCCCTCTGTCTAACGGAATTTAGAAAAGAATCAAAAATACCCCTGAACTATCTGAAATGGGTCAAAAATACCCCTCTGTTAAATATTTGGCTCAAAAGTAGCCCTTCCTTAACGAAATTAAATTATTTCGTTAATTTATATAAATTTTATCATTCGTTAATTTCCTTAAGTGAAAACTTATATTTCGTTAATTTCGTTAATTTCTTTAAAGATCAAAAAGATTTAAAGTGAAAATACCTTTTTAGAATAAATGTATGTTTATTTTCCAAATCAAATTCAACCAATTTATATTATAATTCAAATACTTTTTTCATTATCTTATTTTTAAAATTAAGAAAATACTTTTATGTAAAAAAAATTAAAGTATTAGGGTTAAAAAGTTAAAGTTAGGGTTTAATTCAATCAAAATAATTTAATTTCGTTAAGGGGAGAGGTATTTTTTAGCCAAATATTTAACAGAGGAGTATTTATCAAAATTAAATTATTTTGATTATTTCGTTAATTTATATAAAGTGCATCATTTAATTTATATTTCGGTAATTTCTTTAAGTGAAAATTTATATTTCCTTAATTTCGTTAATTTATTTAAATATTAAAAAGATGTAAAGTGAAAATACTTTTTTAGAATAAATGTATGTTTATTTTTCAAATCAGATTCAACCAATTTATATTATAATTCAAATACTTTTTTCCATTATCTTATTTTAAAATTAAAAAAATACTTTTATGTTAAAAAAAATTAAAGTATTAGGATTAAAAAGTTAAAGTTAGGGTTTAATTCAATCGAAATAATTTAATTTCATTAGGGGGAGGGGTATTTTTGAGCCAGATATTTAACAGGGGGTTATTTAACAAAATTAAATTATTTCGATTATTTCATTAATTTATATAAAGTTCATCATTTAATTTTTATTTAGTTAATTTCTTTAAGTGAAAATTTATATTTCATTAATTTTGTTAATTTATATTTCGTTAATTTCTTTAAAGATTATAAAGATGTAAAGTGAAAATACCTTTTTAGAATAAATGTATGTTTATTTTTAAATCAAATTCAACCAATTTAATTTTAAATCAAATTCAACCAATTTATAGTATAATTCAAATACTTTTTTTCATTATCTTATTTTTAAAATTTTAAAAATACTTAATGTAAAGAAATTAAAGTAATAATTTAGGTTCGTTAAGGGGAGGAGTATTTTTTAGCCAAATATTTAACAGAGGGGTATTTTTGACCATTTTAGATAGTTCAGGAGTATTTTTGATCCTTTTCCAAATTCCGTTAGAGGGAGGGGTATTTTTGAGCCAAATATTTAACGGAGGATTATTTTTGAGCCAAAAATCTAACGAGGGGCATTTTTGAGCTATTTCCAATAGTTCAGAGGTATTTTTTAGCCTTTCCCGATTAGTTTATGAAATTAAATAAACAGGATAGAGTTAGCTTTCATTGTTCTGTCAAGAGATGAGTGGTTGATCTAACTAAGCAAATATTGAACATGATGGTTATTTCATTATATTTATAAGCCTGATAACCCAACTTATATTTATCTTTTAAATAGAAGATAAGTGTGATTCCAAATATTATAGGGATGAAAGAAATTACGCCCTTTACATAGTATTGATGTTGAACTGTATTTTGTTGTAGACTCATTTTTGTACTCCTCTTATAATCAATAAACCACAATAATGACAAAATTTCAATGAAACCAATATAGTTTAAAATTAGAATGATAAAACCTTGCGTGAAAATTTGGTATGTTGATATATTGATAGTAAAATAATGTTGCATTACTTCTAAATGATGATTGGTGGTTGTTGAAAATTTAAAGACGACACTAAATAACATATTTTTGGATATTTTGTAACGGACAATAGCAATTTCGCGAAATGTAGAAGGTTGGTTAAATTTCCAAAAATGCAAAGTATAAATAACAGAAATACCAATTTTTAAAAAGAAATTATATTTTTTAATTACTTTACTCTCTCTCCCCATTAATGTACATAACATAACCGACATATCCATAACATTCTGTGTATATGCGGGATTTTTTGTAATATTGAACACATAAGTTGTGTATTTGTGTAATTTTTAGAAATGTAAATACAGGAAAATGTTAGCCCATATTGGTTGTTATTTTGAGGTTCCCATCCAGTGTTCCGTATCCAAATTGGAAGTCGTATTAAATTTAAAATTGCCCCGAAAAATTCAACATTGGGGGGGGGGAAGGAAGGGGTAGATCTCACTCTAATAAAAATGACTCCGTATGTAGAGAAGCTTGAACTCAAGAACTCTAATTAACGATGAAGGAGTACTTACCACTCCACCACCAACATTGTTTGTGGCCCATATTGGTTCTTATTAATATATAAATGAGGTACCTAAAAAAAATACTATAATTACATAAAAGCTATTTCATTCCAATTATTACAAGGTACCATATTAGAAGGTAAAAAGGTATTTTACTTTTTCCCCAAAAAATACTCTTTAAACTTAACTATACATATGAATTCTTTTCACAAATAATACATATAGAACACATCTTTAGGAAAAGGTAGAGCCAAACTATTGCTTTGTGGCCTTATAGTCTAACCAACCCTAATTAAGTGGTTGAGAATTAAGCAAACTAGGAGGTAATGGTATGGTTTGGTGGATAGAGATAGGGGTACACATCGACCGGTTCAGTTCAATTTTGTGTAATATTGATTAGATTTTTCAATTTTATATTTGTAAATGATGTGTCATGAACTTACGACACTTTAGACGCTTAAAATATAGTATATTGTTAAGTATGAAGGTACTTTATATGGATATGATGTGTTTTGTGTATTTATAGGTCAAACAGTTCGAAAAAGTAAAGTACTGAATTTTGGCTAAAAAGTGCATCAGAAGAACTAGTCTCACAACTGTGAGATCTAACCACAGTCCTAAATGATCATAGCATGAACCAGAGAATGAACTCCTTGGTGGAAAATGGATTAAAGTTTCCATGAACGTAAAACCTCATAATGGGAGGAGAACTTTGAAACAAGGTTGCAGATGTTAAATGAAGAAGATCAGACGAGTACCTCCCACGATCGTACTAAGAAGTCATGATCGTACCAAGGTGTAATGGAGGAAGGTTTAGATTTGAAGTCTTTAGGAGTTGAAGTGCTAGAGGATTAGATGATTGCATTGTACAATCATACCTAGAAGAAACGAACTCATACTAAGAGTAGTACAACCATGATATGCGAGATGACAAAGTCTATGTCTAACTTAGGATTATCAAGAATGATCCTGGGATCCGTCCACAATCATATCTTCTTTCTTTTTAGGGCACCAACTGAGCAAATCCTATTATGTTTAAGATAGATTTTTGTTTTGTCTAGAAATACTCCTTTGGGGATCTTTTGTATTAGCTTACATTCAATTACATTATTGTAAGGTACTATGGATCATACCCAATCTTGGAATCATAAACATCAATTTTTAAGATTTTAATTCAAAGTAAGATCCCGGATTTGTTTTCATCTTATTCTTGTAAGTTCATAATTATGTTTTCTTTTTTGAATTCTTCTTGTGTGCTTTCAAATATGAGTAGCTAAACACTATAATTAGCTAAACACTTCTTGTGTGCTTTCAACTATGAATTAATGAAGTAGGGGTCACAGTACAAAGTGATTTTCAACTGGTGGTCATGCATGTACTGTTGATTTGGGTTTGATTGCTTTATGAAGGTGTACGATATTAGAACATTCCTTATCTTTATTATAGAAAAAAAAATGATTGACGGCTGGGATAAGGGAATGAATAGTAGGTAATGATTAACAGTGTACAAAACAATATAGCTACACTTAATGATCGAGAAAGGAAACACTACAAGAATGTAGAAAAATATTTTAATTATTTTGAGCTGATTGAAATAGGTGTTACCATCCCAGCAGAATTGCCTCTCGACAAACGTTTGACATCACCAGTGCTATGATACATTTGCTGAACTTGAAGGGGTGTACTCGAGCCTTTCTATTAATGATACAAATATGCATATGATGAACATCATAGGGTTTTGTACATCCTATAATCTACTTAAAGTGATCTAAGAGGTAATTAGACAACGGCTGCGCCCTTTTTCTCTAATAGGAGAGGATACACTATGGTTGGTAAAATTACCACGTGGATCAATTACTACTCGAAATCAATTGAGGACTCAATTATTTAGTAGATTTTTCCCTCCTTCCAAAATTTTGCAATTGAATGATAAGATTTACAAATCCTGGCAGTTACATTTGAAGGCATTGCATGAGACTTGGTTAAGGTTCAGGAAGAAGTTGCAAATTGTTTCAAATCACAGGATGACTAGTAGAAACTTGCTTGAGATATTTTACAGAGCCTTGAATGCAAACATCAAGGTTGTATAAGACACTACACTGGTGGGACATTTATAAGTCTACGTTGGGAGCACACTCTTGAGATTCTAGATTGTATCATAAAAATTAACTAAAAATGGCATACTCAATGCAGACAAGCCAATGGGTACTTAAGTAATTAGAGCTTCCACAAACAAAGAGCATTACATGAGTCAGTAGATCAAGAGGTAGTGCAGCTTAGTATTTAGATTAGTTTGCTAATGAATAATTTATGGTAGTGGGAGTGAAAAAGGTGAACTATGTTGGTTATCAAGTTAAGGAACCTGGGCATGATGAATATAATTTTGAGGAATAGGCAAAGTATCTAGATTAAGAAATGGAGATAACTATAATAATAGGCTGAGGTATAGATATAAGAGTAGGGAGAAATATGGTGATTGGTGAAGAAGGATGACTACAAGAATAAGAGTGGCCTTTATGTTCTACCTGGGAACCGTGATGCTAATTCAAGTAATTTTAGGATGGAAACATAATTGTGAAAGTTATGAAAAAAGTAAAGAAAATGGAATACTTCCTTAAGGAGATTCAGGCAAATATTTAAGGAATGACTCAAAATGATGAATCATATGTTACTTCCATAAAGTAACTTGACCAAAAGCTTGGTCAGATGTCCACCGCATTAAATCAGAATCAATAAGGTGCACTTTCAAGAAACACCATCCAAAATTCAAAAAATGATGGTAATTTCTTGGATATTACTACTAGGAGTGGTAATATGACCGTTGACCCATCTATTCCCATGATTTCTTATAATGAGGTATAATCGGTGATCGTCAATGATGAGAAAGTTGTCAAATCTGAAGACTTTGAGATGAATGAGAATGCACCTGAAAAGTCTTTAGTTGATGACCATGAGGCCAAGGTAATAAAGGGGAAGGGTAAGGAGGTCATGGAAGTATTAATCTTATACCACAACCTTCTCCTTATTTTTCACAAATACATAATAAGAAATATAGGAGAGGAAGTACCAAAAGCTTATTTCTATGCTGAAGGAGTTGTCAGTGAATATTTCTCTAGTTAAGGGTATTGTACAAATGACAGGTTAAATTAAGTTTACTAAAGATCGAGTGAAAAAGAAGAGAATGGTAAGTTTTGAGCCCACTGACAATTGAACCATTATAGTATAATCACCTATCAGTCTTTGGTTGAGATGAAAGAAGATCCATGAGTGTTCATGACCCTAAGCACTATTAGGTCTTTTAACATTGCAAACTCGTTGTATGATTTGGGTGCTAGAATTAATTTTGCGTTACTGAATGTTATAGATAGTTGGTGCTGGGTTCACCTAAACAAACGTTGATGAAACTTCTAATGACAGACAATAAAGTGAAGAAATCGGTAGAGATCTTACGTGATGTTTTGGTGAGGATAGCATCTTACATACTTTTTTAGTGGACTTTTTCATCCTTGACTGTAAGGTTGACTTTGAGGTTCCCATTATTTTGAGGAGATACCTATTACAGTCAATCATCAATTTTAGCTTAAGATCCTTACACTCTCTAATTTCTATATTTTAAAACCAACAATGTATTAATGAAGCACAACAATTTGGAAGAAAGGAATCAAGTTATGGCATTATATTAGTAACAAACAACTATGCATATATACAAGTCACACTACCAAAACAAGTAGGCAGCTAGTAATATAACCCATGTGCCCTCACTTCAAAAGAAGTCTCTCTTCACTCATATATGAAATAAAGAATGTTAATTCGAGGACGGTCAAGAGACACTCACACTCCAAAAAAAGTTCCAATTAATGTATAGAAAATACCATAGGCTTGCCCTTATTTTCTTTACTTTTTTTCCATACAGTCAGGCTTGGATCGCTATAGGACTTGGGGGTTGCTATGGTAGATATGGACATATCAAGTGGCTAACTTTGGGGTCGACACTTTAACCAATTTTTCACTTTTTTCCGCCCTTATTTCTTTTCTTTTTTTTAATTTTAAAGTACATTCAGGTTGTGTGTGGTCTTTGCTCTTTCTTTTTCACAATTTCACAATTTTTTCGTTTTCTACCACACCTATCCTTACTTTCTTTTCTCTTATCTTACCCTTCTTCATACCTATTTTACACTACGCACCCCTATGATAGCCATCCTTAACTTAGACATTTTTCCTAAGTTAAGGTGCATAATGTCTATAGAGGACTAGGGCAAAACTAGTTCATTATAACACAAATGGGAAGGTGAAAGGTGTAACAAGAAAAATAGGCATACAGGCTCAAAATCGGGGATCAAGGGATACTATTTCACAATGTAAATATCATTTAGGCTAAAAGTATACTAAACTCAAAAACGACCTATGATTCTTTCCTAACCAACTATTCTTTAACCTAGAAAAGATTAATCAAGAAAGTTCTAATTCAACACACAAGGGAAACTAAGTAGCATCTCACACACACATAGCGCAGGGTCACATCATAAGTTACAACCTATCTGATTCATGCAATAGTTAGCACTAATTATTATCTCCCTAATTCTAGTGCTACAACAATATCTACAATAGTCACATATATATGCATATCACACAGTTCAAAACAAGCTATTGAAGGGGTATCATCACCAAAAATATGTTAACTTCCCTAGATACTTATTTTTCTTCTCGTTAAACACAAAACATCACAAAATAAAATATAATATGCCTAAACATATCATCTTTACTAGGAACAAGACTCTAGGAAAAAAGGAATGGCAACAAAAACCCCAAGAAGACATCAAGACCCCTAATAGCCCCATCCCCAACTTAAATTCACGTATTTTTACCAAAGCATAAAACCGCTACAAAATAAGAGAGTTAGGAATACAACTATGGGATCATAGATGGAAAGATATGATATAAATCATGAATACAAATACAAATAACAAAATACCTTGGGTTTTTCCCAAGCAACACCTAATTTTATGTCACAATATGACTGGATTTGGTTGGGTACTCAGACTTCCCCAACAAGCTCTTGGATAGTTTAATTACTCAGACTTCATCAAGGTTTCCTAATTGTTGGCCTTTAGGTTTCTCTTTTTATTCTAAAATTATAAGCTGCACCCCTAATTAATTTTTTGATTTCCCATTATGGTCATGGGAGGTATAAAAATAAAGTACCTAAGAAATAGAGGTGGCATGTTGTATTTCTTGTACTTTACGTGAGGAATGTAGTTCTCTGATTCTAGCAGCAAATTCAAGAATATAGACATATGTTTCCTACTCCTTGCACTCTTTTTTAGGCTCGAATGGCTCGATCAAGATCTGACTATCCAAACATAATATGGATAAATTCTTAGAATGCAGTCCAATATGTCCCAACTCATGATTTATTGTCTTTTTTACATCCTCATATAATTTTGGTGTGCTATCCTTAAGAGTGACACTATCCACAAGAGCATGAGTAATTTTTGACTTCTCCAATTTTAGCTCCTCCAGTTACCTTTTAAGAAAATTTTCAGTCTCACACCACCCATAATTAGGTTGTTGGGCATTACATGCAGCAGGTTTTGCATCCAACTCTACATGTAAGTGGTAGATATCCAAGCAAAACCTATCAACCTTTTGAATACAATCTTGATTTTCTTTTTCTAGGATGCCAACATAGAAAACATGCTCTCATTATGTTCCAAAAATATATTTATCACGCTCCTACAATAATGCATCATATCAAAAGGAAGAGGATCAATAAATAAGGAGTCATCATCACTCCATACTTTATCTGGATAGGTTTTCATCTCAAGAAGATTATAAATTAAAAAACAAAACAAAACAAAACAAAAACAAATAAATCCAACAACTTTAATCAAGAATTCTGAGACTGTATTCCTCAGCAATGATACCAAAATTTGATAACGTCCAAAATACACCTCCAACTAAAGAATAAAGTGGTCGCTATCAAATATAGTAACCCAACTAGGTTGGGGGTCGATCCCACAAGGAATAGGTCAAAAATCTATCTCAAACTTTTGTTAATGATCAAGTGGACAAAAACATCACTTTTCATCTTTTTCTTGAATTTAGCACCCAAAACCTAATTTCCAGCAAAAATAACTCCAAAAACATATCAAATCTATCAAAATAACCTTAAGTACATGCATATTCTCCAAGTTTAAGCTTCACAGGTACTATATTTCTATAGCACATTACTTGGAGCTCAAGGCTCTTCTATCTCATCTCAGTATATATCTTAGGAGCCAATAATGCTTTGTAGGTTGTTATTCTGGATGATTTGGTAAATTGGCAAGTTGAGGCTTTGGTGTCTATTTTAAAGTGGTTTAAAAAGACCATTGGATAGTCCATTTCTGATATCATTGAGACTTTGCTGGTAATTTATATGCTCAAAATACAAATTGAGTTAGATTATGTTCTTAGTATTGAGGATCAATGGAGATTGAATCCATCTAAGAAAGAGGTGGTGAACATGGACATTATCAAGTTATTGGATACGGGTATGATTTATCTAATTGTGGATAGTAAATATTTGAGCTTGGTCCAAAGTGTGCCTAAAAAAGGTAGAATCATTATGGATCTAAACAAGAAGAATATGCTTATTCCTATGAGTCTGATCACTTACTGTTGTGCTTTTATCAACTATAAGAAATTGAATATATGGACTGAGAATGATCACATTTTGATGTCATTAAAGGATTAGATATTAGGCCATCTTTCTGGTAGAGGATGGTATTATTTTCTTGATGGCTATTTGAGTTACAATAAAATGTCTATTTTTTCTGAAGACCAAAAGAATGCCACTTTCACTTTTCTATATGGGATATTTTGTCATAACCCAAAAACTAAGGGTCGTGATGGAACTTGTCAAGACAATCCTTGCCAAGTAAGCCAATCACCTAAACTAATATAAAATGGGATAAACAATACCAAAACCTAAGGTAAGGCTTTTAGAATAAATTTGAACCACACATATACAATCAAAGCAGAAAGATACATAACAATGTTACCATAAATCACTCCAAAATCTAGTGTCACAATGAAATAGCCAAATAAGTGCATCTCAAAGTCCAAATACAAAACTAATAGTCCAAAAGGAACATAATTTATCTCTGAATATAGAAACAATACATAAACTAAACAAAAGGAGGTAGTAGATCAACTCTGGAAGTATAAACCGATAGCTACCTAAAAAATACTCCAAAGACCACCCAAATCAATTACGGTGTGGCACACTTATACCTGGATTTGCACTAAAAGGGCACAGTAGCTATGAGTACAATCCACTTATATTCAATAGGAAAAATAGGTCAACTGTGCAAAGTAGAGAATAAAGTATATAAATATACACTATGGACATGTCACCTATAATCAGAAAATGCTTGAATGGTATCTCACACTATCAACACACCTACGATTTTGACCCTTAGAAAAATCTCATGAATTATGCATTCTAAACAAGTTATGGTTTAGGTGTGTACTCGTATACTAGTGTACAACTGTACCCTTTTATCCTCCCTCTCTCATATGTAGAACAACCTAGAAGGGTAGCATACTATCCATAATATGACTTGGCCTCTCATGGTCATATCTTAGTGTATGAGTCATACACAACTTAGTCATATGAAAGGTTGTCTTGGTCTAGAGAAGACTATTTTTTGTATGAGTAAAGGGTATGACTTAGGGTACAAGACATACCCTTTGAATACGAGTCCAAGATGTGTGTTCATACCTTGAGAAATGTATGAGTCCTAAGTGAAGCCTAGGGTATGATTAAGGGTACCACTCTTACTCTAGGATACGATTGACTTAAATGAGTCATACCCCAACTCGAGGTTATTTTTTAGCTTATAAGATAGGGGCCCTATGGTTATTTTCTACCAGAAAACCCTTAAGTCCCCTCACTATATAACTTATTTTGGTTGATCAAACATACCAAATACACTCTCTAAACTTCTTTAACAAGATTTAGGCTAGGGGTTGAAGAGGGTTCATTTAGAGGAAAGAGAGGTGTCAACTTCTTCCATGAATCTTCTTGTATAAGGCATGTATCTCTTCCTTCATTGCTAGTTCAGAATATCCTGTGTTTTAACAGTGATTTTGACTTATAAATGGTGGTTTTGAAGTCAAATATTGAACGTTTTCACGCATAGTGTTGGGTATTGCTTACTCTTACTTTAACCTGTGTTTTCATAAGTTTTTTTATAATGGTTTGAATATGTGGATGAATGTTAAATGTGGTTTAACAAATGGTTCAAGAGTAACTTTAGAATTTTTTATCCTTACTTTGGCTTTAGTGTTGATAAAGGTATTTGTGAAAAGGTCTAAGAGAAATTACTAGTTTCTTATTAAATATGTATTGAATTATTGTATTGGTCTTGTGAATGTGAATGAAATATGACGTCGATATTATAAATATGAATGATTGTTAAATTGTCGACAAAGTCCTTGTTGTCCACGTAATTGATTAATGGATGTCTTCGGTAGTTGGTTGACTAATTGGGTCAAACCTCTTAAACATGTAATTAAATAGTATTTTGAATGAAAGTTGAGCATAAGAATTTTATTTAGTGTGAATGATTTGTAAAGGTCTTAGTGACTATAAATGAATTTTCATTATTATATGACTAAGGCATTGGCCTATTAAAATAATTGGTTGCTAAAATAGTTTAATAAAGATCATGTGGTCATATATTATGTTGAATTATAGCCATGGTGGCTTGGGCTGGTTGAAAGAGGTTAGAGTCCCTATAAGCTAAATTTGAATGATTGTCAATGTCTATGAAAGGTGTTCGAGTCCCTAAACAACCAAGATGGCTAGCCTTTGTTAGATGATGGGTTTGAGTCTCGTGGTTATATGATCGATAATGGCAATCGCATAGGGTATGCTTGCAAATGGCGTTGGTATGATGATGTCCATGAAGTTCCTATGGTGAGAATTTAACTAAGTGGTTGCACATATGAAATGATAATTTTAAATTGGTTTTTAAAGTAGGATGTGTAGCAAGACCATGGAAGTTGAGTCTGAAGGGCTAAAACTAGAAATTGAGCTAGCTGGTGCGGGTGTCATGCAATTAGGAGATTTGAGTACCCTGAATGAGACATTCAACCAGGAGGTTCGACTCATCCAAATGAGATATGAAACCTGGAGGCTGGAGTCCCCCAAGTAAAATATGTGATCTGGTGGTTCGAGTCCCCTAAATAAATAAAAGGGTGGTTCGAGTCTCCTTTACTACATGTAGTGGTACATAAGTCACCTTGATAATGTTGGGCGGTTTGAGTCCTACACAAAAGCATATACTATTATAGATATTCTCCGATTCGTGCAGCTACACGCATCGGGGCCTTTCCAGCTAGGGGAGAGCTGGTACCATATAGCCTCTGGGTTTCTTGTTCTATGACGGTTATGCTACATAGCCTAGGTTAATGATTTCAATTTCATGCTAATCCCATTTCTTACCCCAAAATGATATACTTATATATATATATATACATATATTTATGAATATATATAGAAAGAGAGAGTATGTTGGTTATATGCATTGGTTGATTGGCTTTGAACCATTGGCACTATTTTATCCTTATCCTTGAGTTACATGCCAGTTTTCAAAGAACTAACCATCTCCGGATATTGTGACCCTATGCCACATAGGGACCAGAGCTTCTTCTTCTTCTTTTCCTAAGCAGTGACCAGGCATTCGAGCGGTTCGTGTGTTGACATTAAAGTGGTAAGCTTCCGTAATATGGAAGGCATGCATTTCATGGTCTTTCTATCCTATGTTATAGACTTTCTTAGACTTGGTATTTGGCTATTATTAGTGGCATGTATCTACATATTATAGACATCAAATTGGTAGAGGCTTTGTGTAAGATTATGGACTTGGGTATGTTGGTTAGTATGTTGATGTAAATGAAATGTTTAGACATTGTCTAACTTATGAATATTAGTCTTTTTTCCACTATCTCAATATATGGTCGGAGTTCTTTCGACACTTATTGATTGATGTGATTGTTAGGTTAGGTTGGCGGGGGTATCTTCGATCTATGTTGGATTTGAGATGCCCATATGATAAGGCCTAGTTTTAGGTCATGTCAATTTGGTATCAGTCCCTAGGTTCATGATTATTTGGGTGTCGATAAACCACTGACAAGTAGAGTCTTGAGCTATAGAGTCTAAGATCTTAGATTCTTCTAATTTCTTTTTGCTCATCTTTTAGATCATGCATCCAAAATGAAATGATGTTAAAGCATCCTTTTTTGTCCCAACTAAGGACATTATGGACAAAGCTCGTCCAACATCTAGGATCATACTCGATCAACGTTCATGGAATTTGACTTTCCTTGTGGGGTTCCACCAGCTTTCACTAACCCTACTTTTAGAAGCAATACTCCTCCTAAGTTATCTCAAAGGGGTACTACTTATATTGGGTTCCATCGCTCCATTGCTCTATTCACTCATGTCGGTGGTAAGTGGCCCAAGAGGAAGTTTTGGGTGGGTTTTACCTCCTATTCTATGGATAGCGCTCCCTACCCGAACCCATTTGAAGGTGGTCATTTTAAAATTAGTAATACTTCTAGGGCATAAGCTGTCCAACCTCAGGCCAGTGGGTCCCAATCCATACCTACCTATCCTCTCTGTTGGTTTTTTGATTAGTCATACTGTAGTTGTTGCAAGAAAGGAAAGAATCAGTGTTTCAAATGTTGTCAATTGTGTCACATGCAATAAGAGTGTCCATAATGATTGCCGCTTCATCAAATAGGGTACGGGTTGTAACTTCTCTATATCTTGCACCTAGGGGTGCTACTTATAGCTCCAATATTGTTCGAGATCATCACAATGCTCTTACTATCCCTCGGGAGCCCACGGCACCTTTAATGCTTATGCGGGTATGTCAAAACTCTTTTTCCATGATGAGTATGATCTACTTAGTATGAGGTCCCCTCTCTCCTGTGTGACCCCATCTGTGATTATGCATTTTATAACTTGGTCCCAAGATTATTTTGGACTCCTTTCTATTTCTACCTTAATAAATGACTATTTGGTAGTAAGGAGTCTATACGGGGTGTGTGGTATATATTAGTAGTAAAGAAACTCTTGTTGATTTGATATAGTTAGAAATGGTTGATGTTGATATCATTTCGAGAATGGGTTGGTTGCACCCATGCTATGCGTCCTTATATTTTTGGACCCATAGGGTTGTCTTTAGGTTCCTTAGTGAGTCAAATATCTGAATGGAAGGATAGTTCCCAAACTTTTAAAGGAAAGTTTATGTTATATCTTAGAACTCGGGGGTTGATCTATGAAGAGGTGTCTTTATCATATTGTTTGGGTTAAAGTTTATAACTCGAAAGACCTTTTCTTGCATTCAGTTTTGGTGGTGCATGAATCTCTTGGGGTCATTTCTGATGACCCTCATTATGTCTTTCTAATAGGGAGGTTGAGTTTGGGATTGGTCCTGTCTCAGACTCTTGTCCAACTCTTATTCCTTATTTATAGAATGGTTTTGGTTAAGATAGAAAAACATAAAGAGAAAATAAAAGGGTCTCTAGGATAAAGGTTTCATCCTCCCTAGTACTTCTTTGTGGGGTACCTTGTTAGTAGTGCAGGGTGATTAATAGATGCCAAGTTTGAATCAAGGTGTTTCTTTAGGTGAAGAGATCATGTTAACTCGATGGTAGCAATGTGGATGTTGTGGAGGTTGATTGGTTAGATGGATAAGGTTTAGGTATTCGAGGACCAAATATCCCCAGTAGTCATCTTGGGTAATACCCTTAGGGTGGAGTATTGTGCTTATAGGTAAAGTGAGTTGAAGGTCGAGGGTTAATCTTTGATTTTCTTCTAGCAGTGGACTTCAAGTGAAGGTCGGGGTGCATTTACTTCTATTCTAGTAATTCTTTCCTATCTCAGTTAAGAGAGAATTCTACTAGTATTGTATGCATTCCAAAAGTGCTTATGCCTAAGGTTCACATCTTGCATTCATTTTGTTCCTCAGATATGAGTCATAACCTTACATTGCATTACCTATGGTCTATGCGGTGGTGTGTCTTTCGGTGTCTAGTCCTAAGGACTCCTCCAATTGTGTGTTATATTAGGATGAGTTTCATTTATGACATAGATGGTTTCTATAAAGCACTTTGTTCCTATGGTGCCATGTTTCTTTTGGGAGGTCTTTCCTTGGGTAGCATAAATGGTTCTTATGCTTTAGTTCCTTAATAACCTTTTTTATGTTAGGGTGGTAATGGACTTAGAGGTGTGGTGACATTTTGAAATGAGAGGGAGTAAAAGTCATAAGTGGTGGAGACTCCGGGGTTACTAGTACTCAGTTTATGGAAAGAGGAAGGGTAAGGTAAGGTTGTGGTCAAGAGAAATGGCTAAGATTATAGTAGATGGTGAAAACTCTTGGTGGAAGTGGTAGAGGTTGCAGAATTTTTAGAAGGATAGATCATACCACAAGTGTAGGAGAGGTAGGATTGAATGTTGTTATTTATAAATATACCAAATCGTGGTGTCAGGTACTTAAGAAGCTTAGTAAGGCATGAAACTTGGCTAAAGTGGTGGAAGTAGAGCCGTATGGGAGAGCTAGATCCCAGTAGCTTAGGGAAATTACTCCTTGCTTTGGACAGTCTTGAAGTTTTAAGTGGTGTACGGTCAGGTGTTAGATTCGTAGTAATGCTTCTTGGGAAAGTTCTAAGTTGAATCGGGTTACTCTCTAGCATGAGTTCCACTCTTTGGGTATCCTTTGTGTGTGTTTTTATAGTTTATAGGTGATCCATTATTGGTTGCTTCCTTAGAGGGTGTTCATATTTTTAACTCTTTGTTCTATTCGAAGGTCCCGGTAAGGATCTTGGGTTGTCAAGTTCGCCGGTTGCGAATGGAAGAGGTGGCTTCGGTGAAGGTTCTATGGAGGAACCAAAAGTTTGAGGAAGCTACTTAGGAGGCAGAAAAGGAAATAAAGTCAAAGTATCCGCATTTGTTTTTCATTTGGAAAACTCGTGATTGAGGTATATTTTAATCTTCCTACCTTGCCTTGTGTCCCTATTAGACAATGGGTTAGAGTCCATAAGTTGTGAAATAAGAAAGTATTTTGATAAGTAGTGGGTTTGAGTCGCAGAGTCAATAAGACAAATGGTTGATTGATAATGAACATGATGTGGGTTTTATCTTTGTGGTATGTTTTTTTTTTTTACTTTTCTATTGGTTGGTTTGATGTGTAATAATGTGTTAACGTATGTTCATATTTTCCTTACCCATCATTCAAGGGCGAATAGTCCAAGTAGGGGAAAATTGAAACACCTAGGCTTCGGCCCCTTAGAAAAATCTCATGAATTGTGCATTCTGACCAAGATACAGTTTAGGTGTGTCACTAGTACACTAGTATATGAGTCGTACCCTTTTACCCTCCCTTTCTAGTATGTTGAACAACATAGGAAGGTAGCAGTCTATCCAAAATACAACTTGGCCTCTCCTGGTCTTATCTTAGTGTACGAGTCATACACAACTTAGTCATATGGAAGGTTTTCTTGGTCTAGAGTGGAAAATTTTTTGGTATGAGTCAAGGGTACAGTTTAGGCTACAAGTCATACCCTTTGAATACAAGTCTATTATGTTTTTTCGTACCTTGATTAGTGTATGAGTCCTAGGTGAATCCTAGGGTATGAGTTAGGTTACAATTCATACCCTAGGCTACGATTGACTTAAGTGAGTCGTACCCTTATTCGAGGTAATTTTACAGCTTATAAATTAAGGGGCCTATGGTCATTTCCCACCCCAAAACCCTTAATTGCACTCACTATATAACCTATTGTAGCCTCTCTTGACACTCATTTTGGTGGATCAAACATACCAAATACACTCTCTAAACTTCTTCAACAAGATTGAGGCTAGGGTTTGAAGAGGGTTATCTAGAGGCAAGAGAGGTGTCATGTTCTTCCGTGAATCAACTTGTATAAGGCATGTATCTCTTCTCTCATTGTTAGTTCAAAATATCATGTGTTTTAACAACGATTTTGACTTGTAAATGGTATTTTTGACATCAAATGTTGAAGTATTTTAATCCATTATTTTGGGTATTGTTTACTCTTGCTTTAACTTGTGTTGTCACATGTTTTTGTTGATGGATTTTATATGTGGGTGCTTCTTAAGTGTGTTTTAACAAATATGTCAAGAGTAAACCCAAGTTTTGATGATTCTTACTTTGGCTTTAGTCTTGATAAAAGCATACCCTCAAGGTGTTTGTGACAATGTCTTAGAGAAATAACTAGTTACTTGTTAAAGGTGTATTAAACTATGGTATTATTCTAGTGAATGTGAATGAGATATGACTATTGATATAATGAATATGAAGTCCTGGTAAATAATCGGCAAAGGCCTTGTAATCCACGTAATGGATTAATGGATGTCTTTGGCAATTGGTTGACTAATTGGGTTAAAACCATTAAACATGGAATTGAATAATATTTTGAACTAAAGTTGAGTATAAGAATGGTAATTTAGAGTGAATGATTTGTAAAGGTCTTAGTGACTATAAATGAACTTGCATTATGATATGACTGAGGAATTGGCCTATTAAAATGATTGCTTGCTAAAATGGTTTTATAAAGATCATGTGGTCACATATGGTGTTGAATTATAGCCATGGTGGCTTGGGTTTGTTGAAAAAGGTTAGAGTCCCTATGTGTTAAATTTGAATGATTGTCAATGTCTAGGAAAGGGGTTAGAGTCCATAAACCACCATGTTGGTTGGTTTTATTTAGACAATAAGTTCGAGTCCCAAGGTCTTATGAATGAATTGATTGATCGATAATGATAATTGCATGGGGTATGTTTGAAAATGGAATTGGTATGACGATGAAAATAAAGTGCCTATAGCGAGAATTTGACTAAGTGGTTGCACATGTGAAATGATGATTTTTGATTGGGATTTAAAGCGGGATGTGTAGCAAGACCATGAAAGTGTAGTCCGAATGGATAACACTGGAAACCGCACTAGCTGGTGCGAGTGTCATGCAATTGGGAGGTTTGAGTCCCCCAAATGAGACATGCAACCAAGAGGTTTGAGTACCCCGAATGAGACATGATACTGGGAGGTTCGTGTCACCCGAGTGAAACATATGACCTGGCAGTTCAAGGCCCTTGAATGAAACCTATAAAAGAGTTGTTCGAGTCCCCCTTACTACATGTAGCGGTGCATAAGTCACCTTGATGATGTTGGGTTGTTCGAGTCCCCTACAAAATCATATATAGTATGGATATTCTCCGATTCGTGCGGCTACATGCATCAAGTTCAGGCTAATCCTATTCCTTACGTCATCATGATATACTTACATATATACGCATACATAAATATATACATTTGGAGTACATTGGTGGTGTGTATTGGTTGATTGGTTTGGAACTATTGGCACTATTTTATCCTTATCCTAGAGTTATATGCTAGTGTTCCAACCGCTAAACGTCTTCTAATGATATGTCCCCACGTGACATAGTGATCAATGTTCCTTCTTCATCTTCTTTTCCTATGCAGTGACCACGCATTCGAGCAGTTCGTGTGTTGACATTGAAGTGTTGAGCTTCCATAATCCTAAAGGCATGCATTTCATGGTCTTTCTATCCTATTTCATAGACTTTCTTAGACTTGTTATTTGGCTATTGTTGGGGGCATGACCCGACATATTATAGACATCGGATTGGTAGTGTCTTTGTGGATGATTGTGGACTTGGGTTTGTTGGTTAGTACGTTGATGTAAATGAAACATTTAGACATTGTCTAAGTTACGAATTTTTGTCTTTTTTTCTCTATCTTGATATATGGCCGGAGTTCATTTGACAACTGTGGATTGATGTGATGGTTAGGTTGGGTTGGCGGGGCGATCTCCGATCCTTGTTGGACTTGAGATGCCCATACGACAAGACCTGGTTTCAGGTAGTGTCAACATTCTCCACTAACAGTCTAACATATACACATAAACAAAAATACAAGTACAAAAAAGAAACACAAATAGATGGATATAAATCAAGCACGAAAATACAACACTGAATGTACATAATGTATGAAATGCAATGAAGATGATAATGATAATGATGTGATATGTCTGAGGTTGTTGCACTACCTTCGTATACCCCTACTGAGATGTGGTCTGAATGTAGGACCTATGGGCGGGGGGGGGGGGGGGGGGTTTATCAATCCATATACAATCCAATAACTAATAGAAATTCAATATCCATAACTCCTCTCCAGCACATACATAAGCAGATGGGTTCTAAAGATGTCACATTTTTTGTCAGAAACGACAGTATTTCCACGATGGTATCAATGTTTCATGACTGTATATGATATGAGGTTGTAATGCTTACAACCAACCAGAATGAGATTTTCCAAAATCCAACCAATATACCAACCACATGAGCTAAAATCTACTTCATAAGCCACCCATCCATGATAATATAATCCATATACCAGTTAAGTAAGATTATGAAATAATATGACATTGATATAGATCCCAACTTAGGCTATTTCCACCATAAAGAGTACGACTAAATATATATCAATACCAAACCAAAAACATCATATAAGACCCCACATGGTTAGGCATAACAAATAATGTTTCAAAACCACCAAAAAACAATAACATAGGCCCATATGCGGCCAAAAAGTAAAAATAAATCCATTTTGATTAGTTCCCATACATATTACATGTTTTATATCAGTATTAACTACCCATCTAGTTTAAACGAAGTTAAGCCATAACCCTACCTCAAATAAAGAAAACCAAGTCTGAAAGCCTTCAACATAGAGCCTTCCCCTTACGATCAGAATTGAAATAAACTAAAACACACAAATATAAAATCTACATGTCGAAAAAGTTAACAATACTCATATTTACCATTATGAGTCAGAGTTAAAATCGACCCCTAAAATAGATTTTCAAAAAAGAAGGGTAAAATTAGAATCTTAGTGAAAAAAAATTAACCATGATTAAAGGAACCCATAGAATTAAAATTAAGTGAAAATGGGTTGTAATTGGTGTTTAAATTGAAGAATTACTAATTTAGGCCTTTCAGGACAAAATCCCCAAATGCCACTTTTGAAATCTGGTTTTAACAAGCTTAAGATGACAAGAAACAACAACAACAACAATATACCTAGAGTATTCCCATAGAGTGAGGTCTGGGGAAGGTAGAGTGTACATAGACCATACCACTACCTTAGGTGAAGTAGAGGGGTTGTTTTCGATAGGCCCCTGGCTTAGGACCAATAACACTATAACAAACACAAACCATAAATACATCTAAACTGATATGGTATGCAAAATAAACTAAATCCGCTAGCCACAAGATAATACTACAACCTCAAGGTGATACTAAAAATTGTCTATCCTAAACCATACACATCACTCAACACCATGAACAAGAATATTTAAGCACAAATAAAGAACGCACCCCTACTATTACGGACGCACTTCCATCCCCTAACCCTCTACCCTCATCCGTATCCTCTACACCTTCCTTTCAAGGTTCATTTCCTCTTTAAGCTATAACTACTACATATCATGCCTAATTACCTTCCTCTAATATTTCTTCGGCCTACCTCTACCTATCCTAAAACTATCCATACCTAGTGTCTCATACATCCATACCAGAGTATCAGAGCCCTTCTCATCAAGTGCCCAAACCAGTGTAACATCACTTCTCACATCATTTCCTCAACTGAATCCACTCCCTCCTTCTCCCAAATAATCTCATTCTCACCCTATCTTTCCTAGTATGGCCATACATCCATCGCAATATCCTTATCTCAGCCACTTTTAAATTTTAGATGTGGGAGTACTTAACTGGACAACACTCTACTCTATACAACATAGCTGGTCGAACTGCCACTTTGTAGAACATACCTTTAAATGACAAGCATCAAAGAAAAATAATTAAAATAGAAGTTTGGAGATTACCCATTCTTGAAATAGGAAGAAATCACCAAAAAAATCTAAAACCCAAAGCTCCAAGTCACAAATATAGTGAGAAATAGTAGATAAACCACCTAGGCATCGCTTAAGCAAACATTAGGCAGCTTAAGTAGATATTAGGTTGCTAAAGTAGCCAAGTGCTGCTTAAGCGACACCTACCAAGGTCCGTACATATCGCTTAAGCATACCCAATGTCTCTTAACCTATTCAATTAAGCAAAGACAGTCCTGCTTAAGCGATACTCAATTGTAAAGCCAGGTTGCTGAAGTGACCGAATGGCCAATTAAGTGGATGCACCAACTAAGTAGTTCATTAACTAGAGACTTAGAGAATTTTGAGTCTCCATGGACCACTCCAAAATCATTAGAAATTTTGAGAAAATAAACAAACTATGCTACCCTATTAAATTTAGCACTCCATACTCAATGACATTATAAATATTTTTTTAAAAATGTCGTTTTCCTAAAATTGAACCCCGATACCTGATTTCACAAGTTTCTGAGCTAAGGATCAAAATAAGATACCAAAGCTGTAAAATCACACCAACCATGTTACTAACACAAAATTGATGTTCTAGATATGCTAGCATGGTCCGTTTTTACATCTGACGCATATAATTATAAATGTTGACCAAAGTCAACTACAAGGCTTTTTAACCACCAAAAACTGTAAACTTACATAAATCATACAAAATAGTATTAGGAATCATGTTAATCATCCCCACACTCCAAAAATACAATAAAGCAACCACAAGGAGAGGTAAAATGGTCAAATCACACAGAAATGAATAATTCAAAAAATCACCATAAATTGAGTCATTACATCATCCAACATGAAAAATCTAGTTTGTTCTCAGACTAAAGGCAAGGGAAATACTTGAGAAAGAAAAATTGGGGATAACTACCATGCATATCGGAATCAACCTCCCAACTAGCCTTATCTAGTGGTCGATGTCTCTACTGGACCTTAACTACAAAAATATCTCTAAAGTACAACCACCTAACATCCCTTGTTAGAATAGAGATGTGCTACTCAACAAAAGACAACCTCTCATTTAATTGCACTGAATCCCAACAAATGGCATGAGACTCATCCAAAATGGAATGATTAAGCATGGAGACATGAAAAATTGGATGAACTGTTGATAAATCTTGGGGCAATTCAAACTCATAAACCACATCCCTAATAGTCTAAGGAATCTCAAAAGGTCTAATATACCTGGTGCTAAGCTTGCCCCTTTTCTCAAATATCATCACACCCTTCATGGGATACACACAAAGGAATACTCGATCACCAATACAAAATCTCAAGGCAAAAAAAATATAATTCATATACCACTTCTGCCTACTCTAAGCTGCTCAACGTTTATCCTAAATGACCCTAAATAGTTGCAAAGTCTTGTATATAAAGTTCATACCTCAAGGACTAATATCAGAAACCTTAAACGAAGTAAATAGAGAGTGACAACTCCTACCATACAAAACCTCGAAGGGAACCATCTCAATACTAGAATGGTAGCTATTAGTTTACTTAAACTCTGCCAAATATACATGTTGCTCCCACTGACCAAAAAGTCTATGACACAAGTATGGAGCATATCCTCCTAAATATGAATAGTCCACTCCAACTAACCATCAGTCTGGGGTGAAAAATTGTACTAAGATCAACCTAGGTATCCAAATCTCATGAAAATCTTTTCAAAAGTGAGATATGAACACTGAACCTCTATTTGAGATGATAGACACTAGCACACCCTGAAGACTACTATATCACGAATATAGATATATCAACCTCTCAAAATAAAAATAAAAACTGAATTTGAATGGAATAAGCCTATGTGGTTAATTTATCCATGTGACTGAAACAATATCAGAACCACGAGAAGTACAATGAAATCCAGTCAAGAAGTCTATAGTGATATGTTACTATTTCTACTCGGGAATTTATAACCTCTGAAGCAAACCACCAAGCCTCAAATGCTTGACCTTCACTTGGTGGATACATAGGCAATAAGTTACAAAATTTTGTACAAACATTCTCATACAACCCACCAGTAATTTTATCTCAAATCATAATACATCAGTCACTTATGGATAAATGGAATGCCTAGAGAAATGAGCCTCTTCCAAAATCAATCTAATACAATCACCTACTCCCGGCATACAAACTCAACCATCAATCTTCAAAAGACTATCCAAATCAAATGAGTCTTCCTTAGCCTCTGCACTCAACATCGTATCCCAAATCAATATCAACCAAACATAATTAAATTAATGAGCTTAAATCTTCTCTATCAAGGAATACCTAGCCTCCGCAAATGCCAAAATACATCCTGGTATTAAAGTATAAAGCCTAACTATCTAGTTAGTCAAAGATTGAACCTTTAAGGACAAAGACCTCTCCTTGGTTAAAAGATACACCAAACAACTTATGCTGGTCGACTTTTGGCTCAAGGCATCCGTAATCATATTTTCCTTCCCTAGATAATAGAGAATAGTCATGTCATAATCCTTAAGCAACTCAAGCCAATGACACTGCCTCATATTAAGATCTCATTTGGTGAAGAAATATTAAAAGATATGAATATTTGAAAAAAATTAACAATAGACTCCGCACAAGTAGTGTTTCCATAACTTCAAACCAAATACAACCACATACAATTCCAAATCAAGGGTAGGGATCCTCTAATGGGTATTCAACTTATGAGAAGCAGATGTAATCACCTTACCCTTCTAGATTAACATAACACTTAACCCAATTCCTGAAGCATTATAAAAGATGGTAAAACCCACACCCTTCTTGGCAAAGTCAAGGTAGAAGCTTATATCAACAAATGCTTGAGCTTTTCAAAGCTCACCTCACAAGCATCAAACCACTAAAAAAATCTTCTTCTATATCAACTTGATAAACAGAGAAATAATATCTGAAAAACCCTTGACAATATGCTGATAGTTATATTCCAGACCAACAAAACACTAAATGTCGATAGAAGAAGTAAGCCTAATCCAATCACAAACTGCTATAATATTGGTCGAATTGACCATAATATTGTCTTTGCTCACCATATGACCCATGAAGGAAATAAAATCCAATCAATACTTACACTTGGAGAACTTAGCATATAACTTCTCATACCTCAATCTCTGGAGTACAATCTACAAACACTCTTTATGATTGGCCTCACTCAAGGAATAAAAAAAGCTATCATCTTTAAATATAATGACAAAATATTTGAGTTACAGTCGATATACTAGGTTCATCAATACTATGAATGTTATTGGGGCATTGGTCAACTCAAAGAACATGACCAAGAACTCACAATGACCAACCGAGTTTGAAAAGTTATATTTAGTATATTCAAAGCTCTAATCAACAACTGGTGATACCCAAGACTCAAATCAATCTTCAATATGAGAAAAAATATACTTATTCTCAATCGTCACCTTATTCAACTATTGATAATCAATATACATGTGAATAGATATAGACGAAATACTAGGTTCATCAACTCTATAAATATGATTGGTGCATTGGTCAACTCAAAAGACATGACCAAGAACTCATAATGATCAACCGAGTTTTAAAAGTTGTATTTAGAATATTCAAAGCTCTAATCAACAGCTGGAGATACCCACGCCTTAAATCAATCTTCAATACGAGGAAGAGGATGCTTATTCTTAATGGTCACCTTATTCAACTGTCAATAATCAATACACATGTGCATAGACATATATTTTTCTTCACAAACAAGATTGGTGTACCCTAAGGTGATATAATAGGTTAGATGAATCCCTTATGCAATAACTCCTATAACTATTCCTTCAATTCCTTTAATTTTTATAGGACCACACTATAAGAATGAAAAAAATTGGGTTTGCTGCCTAGCTCAGCATAAACAATAAATTCAATATCACAATCTAGAGACGTACCAAGAAAATCCATGGAAAAACATTTATAAACTCATAAATAATAGGAATAAAATCCGTAGAAAGAGGTAAAGCAATACTAGTATCACAAATATGGGCCAAATAAGACAACACCCCCTTTCTATCAAATGATAAGCCTAAATAAAGGATATAACTCTGTTAGAACACAAATAAAAAACACCCTCCAAGCTATCCTTAGCATACCTGGCAGAGCTAAAGTTATAGACTTATCATAATAGTCTATAGTAACATGATAAGGATCTAACCAATCCATATCTAATATGACATAAATATCTACCATATCTAGGATAATTAGATCTACCTTGGTCTCATGGATCACTAAAGTAATAATATGATACCAACCAAATGGGCATTAACATTTTTGATTATATAACTCAAGGACGACACAAGGAGGTCTAAGCTATGATTACCCTAAGGATTTAATAATGTGCTTGGAGGACCTTCTTTGAGCTCCTAATTAAATAATGTCATATTTGAAAGATAGTTTGGAGCCAAGGAAAGCCATGGTATAAGAAATAAAAAGAGCTCTTATGGGTTATTTCTAAAATAACCAATTATGGGCTATTTTTGTAATAGGTTAATTTTGTAAAGACAAATACTATAAATAGGTTCCTTAGACTTTTGATTTCCTTATACTTTGATAAATTATGAATGATTACTCTTTTGTGATTAAGAGGAAAACTTGGATTAGCTTATGGCAAGTATGGAATTGCTTGTGTTGATAGTTCATTTAGAGATGTGGGTTTCTCGAGAATTCAATTGCCCTAAGTTCTATGTAAGATTTAGGTTCTTGATTGGATATTGAGCAAAGGATTAAGGGTTTGATATATCCTTTTTTCACGATCCATTCTCTTCTTGTGCCTATCTTATTGCTTTATCTATCTATCTATCTATCTATCTATCTTTATCTTTGTTTTCTTTGTTTCTTAGAATAGTTTACATTTTTTAGTTTGTTTTCATATCATTTGGTACTAGATTCGAGCTTAATTTCATTCCTAAAAAGTCAATTTAAGGGCTATTCGACTAGAAAATTTAAAAATTACAAAAAACACTTATTGTTATGTTTTTGGTCTTTGGTCAATTTTTGAGTTTATGATTTTTGATTTTTCTTGTTTTTATAGTGTTACGTTGTAGTTCCCTAACACTATTAGAGTCCAAATATCAAATTCAAGCTAAATTAGAGCATTATTGAGTGTTCGGTCCTTTTTTAAAGCTTGGGTTGAAGATTTTAAAGTTTTGTTGAAAGTGCTAAAGTTTTTTGTGAAGAATTTGAGAAAATTAATGTTTGGAATAGGATAAGAATGTTGACAAGTTATTAGTTTCAAAATTTCAACTCATTGAAAAAGTTGGAAAAATTGGTGTTCTTGGTGTTCTTGAAGAAATTGTTATCTGCAAGAAGAATTTTCAACTAGCATTGGTTGTTTGATCCATAAATAAGAAATAAAAGGTGTAAAAAATTATTTTTACTAGGGCATCTCCAAAGATCTCTAGGATATTCTTAGAGATGAATATAGAAGGGGGACCATTGAAGGGTATTTCAGCCATTTCAAAAGGCAGTTTTTTCCTTGTACAAGCTGAATTTCAGGCCATTGTAAGTGCACCCAACATTCCAAAATTGGTCAAGGGAACCTCAAACCAGTAGAAACTGGATCCAGGATGCCTTGCACGTACATTCCACATGCTAAAACAGGTTGTCCAACATAGAAAGCCCCTCTCTTACACGGATTGTGTTTCTAGACTCAAATTCAAGCTTACAAATGCAACACTTAAATTACTCCATTGCAAAAAGGTTTGATTCTTCAATTTAATTTTCTTGATTCCTAAAATCATCTTTGATTCTTAAACTACTCAACAACTATTAATTCATATACTAAGTTGATTGATTAGTTCTTGAGTTGAATTTTTTTCATCATCCAATTTCTTTCATGCTTTTCTCTTTTTAAATTTGTTGTGATTTCTTGATTCAAGTCCTTAAGTAATTTTTATTTTGAGTCTTTCAAATAAGAATTCATTCCGCCCTCATTCCATCATTGGTACCAATCTAACTAATTGGATTATAAATAATTTTACGATGCCTGCGATGCCAATTGAGAGAAAAACAAAGATGTGAACTTCTAGAGCTTGTGAGGTTTATTTCTTAACTTTAACTTGTATGTTGTTTTTGTTTCTTTTTTTTAGTATTTCTTTTATTAGGTATCATGGATGATAAAATGTCAAATTCTATCTTAGCAACAATTGAAACTCTCAACCATGAGATAGATAACATGTGTGGGAGTATGGATAACATGATATATTGTCTAAACTATCGTAACTCCAACCTTTAAGCTCCCTTAAGTGGATATGATCCAAAAAAACTTCAAGGTATCCAAGCTAACTCTCTCTCTCTCTAGTAAATATGAAATATCATGATGAGTCTAGTAGCCAACTAAGTGTGAGTGATAGCTTATCATTAGATGGGCCTAATATCTATTTACTTCAGGATAATAACGCACAAGTTGAGAGCGTGGATACACTAGTTAATCATAATGCTAAACTAATTGAATCTTCTAGTAAGATCAATTTGTGTCCATCTAGTGTTGAAGCCATTTTTGACTGATAGTACATTATCTTGTGAAGATTTTTTGGACCAACTTGTGTGTGAACCTAGTCCACTACTTGAGGATGTTTGTGACATGGTAAATGAATCTCAATTGAGTGGTGATGATGAAATTATTTGTCAATTGAATAGGAGTGACCCTCTATTTTTCTTTGATGATGCTTATGCTATTGTAGAGGGTATACTCTTTATATTGGTGGTACTCTTAGGTTAGGGGACTGTTAGATATACCCATGTCTATGGTTACCCTACCCATTTGACCCTGGTGACCATGTGGAATGTGACTGTTCTTATTCATCCCACTTGGTGCTTATTCAAATAACAACCAAACCATGGTTGAGGTTGCTGGAACTCATCCCCTATTACAAAGAGTCTTTCTTGAAGATTTATAATTTACTTGAGCAACCAAAGTTGTGTAAGGAAAGTACTCCAACAAAGATGAGTATTATTGAGGGGTTATGTTCTTATTGAGACATAGAACCCATGTGAGCCTTCATGAGCAGTTGAATTATTACCATAGGTCCTCTATCCTTCCCCATTGTCCAAATCTCTTGAATGGACAAGTAGCTTCTATATTATGGGGCTACACACTCTTGATTGATCATTTGGATGCTTTTTTATATCTTAAATGTTTGCAACCTTGGCATGATGTTATGATTGGTTGTGCTAACTCTAAGACTTATGCCATGAGGCTATTATGTTTGTTTGTCCTTTTGTTTTATAATGTTCAGATTCGAGGTCAAATCCTTTTTTAGAAGAGAAAGATGATATAAGTTGAATAGGTGTCAATGTTTTTTATCACATAACTCGAGGCCGATACAAGGAGTTCTAATCTATGATCACCCTACGAATTCAAGAATGTTCTTGGAGGACCTTATTTGAGATCCTAATTAAACAATGTCATATTTTGAAGATAGTTTGGAGCCGAGGAAAGCCATGGAACAACAAATAAAGAGAGACCTTATCGGTTATTCCCAAAATAGCCACTTTTGGGATATTTTTGTAATAGGTTATTTGTGAAAAGGAAAATACTATAAGAGGTGCCATAGACATTTCATTTCCTTAGACTTTAATGAATTATGAATCATTACTCCTTTGTGAATCAGTGGGAAGCTTGGATTAGCTTGTGGCAAGCATGGAATCACTTATGTTAATATTTCATATAGAAATGTGGGTTGATCGGGAATCCAATTCCCTTGAGGTATATATAAGATTTAGGTGTTTGATTGGATATTGAATAGAGGATTAAGGGTTTGATATACCCTTTGTTTGCTATCCATTCCCTTCTTGTGTCTATCTTATTACTTTATTTATCTAAATTTATATTATTTTCTTTGTTTCTTAGCTTAGTTTAATTTAAGTAGTTTGTTTCGTATCACAACACAGGATTGGTGAACTCGAGCCACTACTAAAATGTCTCCTACCATGGTAGATACATAGAAATACATGGAAAGAGGATCACTAGTATAATCAAAACTCAAAGCAAAATATACGGAGACATATGAGAATGTCGACCCCGAATTAAGTAACACATATGTAAATATGAAACATATAGGGTTGATACCTATGATAACATTTTCGAAATCCTCTACCTCTGGTCTAACGTGTATAGCATTGCGCTGTCCACATCCACTACTTGACTGAGTAGCCCTGAGGCAACCACCATAGGTACCTCTACCTCTGCCTGGCACACCTCTAGTAGAACCTCTGCCACTCACTGCAGATATAGGAGTACGCTTGAAAACCCATAAAATAAACCCTATGACCCGACTCAATAAGGAGAGGTACGACTGATCTAGAATGACCACCAAAAGTTGCTGAACTAGAAGAACCATTAGTTGAACCCTATAAAGTTTCCTACACAATTCAACCATGATACCCATAATATTCTTTAGAATCCCTTCCTTGAGGACTGTGACCTCAGAAATCACCCTGTTAGCGCACCCTCTTGGTGCCTCCCTGAAAACTCAAAGAATGGAGTCAGTCATTTTCACATGATCCACTATACTCTAAGATGATGCCCTTGTACTACCCTCTGAGCAGTATCTAACTGAATCAAAATATCCAACCCTTTCACAAACTTCCAAATCTTCTCAGACTTGGTGGCAATACTAGCACAAGAATATCTAGACAAGGCATAAAAATGTACCTCATAATCCAAAACAATCATGGAGCCCTGGTCCAGTTGATTAAAATCATCTCCATCTCTCATATCTCATCTGGTCCCTTAGACTTTAATTCAAAAATCTATCCAAAAAAGTCCTCACTAAACTGATCCCAAGTTATATCTTGGGAACCCAGAGATCTGTAATTAACAAGTGACATCCACCAATCCCTGGCTATATCCCTTAACTGGTAAGTAGTGTAAGAGACCTTGTGTGACTTAAGAGATTCAAGGTTATGAAACTTCGCACAAAAATTAATCAAGAACTCATTGTCATCCTCACCAACAACAACACTAAACCTAGATAGACCCAAACAACTGAATCTCTCAAAGCTCTTCTGCTCCTCAGAAGATATAATTATATTCATAATAATAGGAAGCATAGCGACTATGGCTGGCTAAGATTGCATTTGAGGGGGTAACTTGAATGAAGGATGAACAACAGACCTGGGAATACCATACTGGGATGTTGACAAAGAAGCAGGAACAATACTCGGAGTTTGTAGAGTACCATTACCAGATGTTGGTACCACTAGAGGATCCACACTCAAAACTGTAGGAACACTATAGGAAGAATCTTATAGAGATGAGGGTAAAATACTTAAAGCTGAAGGAACACCAGGTACACTCAAAGGAACATCCTTCTATCAAGTCAACAAACAAATCAATTCTTGAGAATTAGAGAGCAAATGAGAAGGGGTTAGAGGTATGAATTGAGACATATTTTGAGGGAAGGCAATATGAAGACTTATTCTTTTTTTCTTTCTATGAAGTGAGTGAAGTAAAGACTACGTCAGAAAGTCAGACATAAGCAATACATGTAAATCCCCGTCCTTTAGATTCTCCAATGGGTCCTGACTTTTCAAAAATAGAGGCAAGAACTTAATCTTTTATGTCAAAGTCAAAATCGTGTAGTCTAAGATGGGATTTTATTTTATAGTTGTTCCAAGGAACAATCATAGAAGATGGCTTATTCTATGTCCTCCATTGGTTAAATAGGGGTATTAGAAGATCTTTGCTTACCTTTGCCTTAGATAGAAGAGCCTCTATCTTCACCCTCAAACCTAGTTCTTTCAACAGGGAATACACTTCATTATTATCAAAGATATTTCTCATTCTTTCTTAGGAAAATATGAACCTCATTGACAAATCTATGAAATTCTACACCTAAACACCTTTAGGAAACTTACTATTGAAAAGAATTTTAAAGTCTATATCTAGAAAAACCCAAGTGATATCACCCACACTTGGTATGCCTGAGCTGCCACTACTTATATAGACACCCCCTCTCTATCAAAAGAAATAAGATTATCAGTAACTAGGCCTGATAGCATCTTTTCAAGTCTTGTCGGACTAGGAGCTCTACTATGCTTAACCCCTAAAAACCATAGGTAGAATACCTAAATATGATTGGAGTAGGCCTTAAATCTCCAGCATGAACTGAGGATCAGGGGATAGCCACCTATTACTACCTCTAAATGTGGTAGATCCTCATGTTTGTTCTCTACCTCGGGCCTATCCACGACCCATAACTCAGCCCCTAGACTAGGCTTTATCCTAGGATATTGGTTTTGTATCTCTAAACTTATGGAATCTAGTCCTCACCATCTATGAAGAAAAGAGTACAACTCAATTTAGAATATAGGGTATGAAAGAATCTGCATGATAGGGAACAAAATAAGGAAAGATTCCTAAAGATATCTTATATTCTCTCAAATATAGATATGGATGTCTAAGTGTAAATCTCTGAGACCCTACTAGACACATTGTTCTTACAATGATGAGACCAATATACCTAGCTTCTTTGATACCAATTTGTCAATATCCAAAAACTAAGGGTCATGATGACACTTATTGCGGAAAGACTTGAAAAGTAAGTCAAATATCCAAATTGATATGAAATGGAAAAACAACACCAAAATCAAAGGTAAGGCTTCTAGAATGAAGTTGTACCACTCACATAAAAACTATATCGGAAAGATACATAACAATGATACCATAAATAACCTAAAATCTGGTGTCACAGTGTAAGAACTAACTAAGTACATCTCAACTGATAGGCCAAAAGAAACATAATCTGTCTAATATAGTTGGGGCTAAGCTTGCCCCTCTTCTTAAACCTAATCACACTCTTCATGGGAAACAAATAATGGTATATTAGATCACCTATACTGAATCTCAAGGAATAAAATCTATGAACCGTGTAAAAGTTCTAACTACTCCTAGACATTCAAAGTCTATCCTAAATGACCAAACTTTATCTAATGACTTGGGAAGCAAGTTCGTAACTTAAGGTCTAATTTCAGGAACCTCAAGCCAACTAACTAGAGAGCGATAATGCCTACCATATAAAGCCTCTAAAGGAGTTATCTTAGAACTGGAATAGTAGCAATTATTATTTACAAACTCCGCCAAAGTTAGATGTTGCTCACAATGACCTCCAAAGTCCATGACATATGCATAGAGAATATCATCCAAAACTTGAATAGTCCACTCCGATTGACCACCAGTCTAGGGGTGGAAAATAATACTAAGATCAACTCATGCACTTAACTCATCCTAAAATGCCTTCAAAAAGTGAGATGTGAACACTAAAACTCTATCTGAAATAATAGATACTGGTACACCATAAAGATGAACTATCTCACAAATATAGATATAGACCAACCTTTCAGCATTTAATGAAACCTAAATTAGAATGAAATAAGAAAATTTTGTCAATTGATCCATGATGAACCAAAAACTTTTAGAACTATGAGAATTATGAGGCAATCCAGTCAGGATGTACATAGTGATCTATTACTATTTACACTCAAGAATCGGTAACCTCTGAAGAAAACCACCAGGCCTCAAATGCTCGCCCTTCACTTGTTGGCTATATAGGCAACGAGCTACAAAATTTTCTATATCCTTTCTCATATAGCCCACCAGTAATGCTATCTCAAATTATGATACATCTTAGTCACTCATGGATAAATCGAATACCTAGAACAATGAGCTTATTCTAAAATCAATCTAATCCAATCACCCTCTCTTGGCACATAAACCAAGCAATCAATCCTCATAATACCTTCCAAATCAAGCGAAGCTTTGTTAGTATCTCAACTTAACATATTATCTTTAATCACTCTCAACCCAACATCATTAATCTGATGAGTTGGAATCTACTCTATCAAAGAAGACCTAGCCTCCGAAAATTCCAAAGGACATCCAGGTGTCAAAATATTAAGATTAACCATCTAGGTAGCAAAATATTGAACCTCTAAGTTCAAAGGCCTCTCTTGGGTTTAAAGATGCATGATGCTAGTCGACTTCTAGATCAAGGTATCCACAACCATATTTTCCTTATCCAAATGATAGAGAATAGTCAGGTCATAATTTTTAAGCAACTCAAGATACCGATGCTGCCTCATATTATGATCTTATTATGTGAAGAATTACTATTGGTTACAATGATCTGAGAAAATCTTACAATGGACTCTATACAGATAGTGTCTCCATAGCTTCATAATACTATATAATACTGGTCGAATTTATCATAATACAATCCTTGGTCACTATATGACCCAAGAAATAAATAGAATCCAACCAAAGCTCATACTTGGAGAACATAGCATACAAATTCCCATCCATTAATCTCTTGAGTACAATGAACAAATGCTTCTTATGATAGGCCTCACTCATAGAATAAACCAAGATATAATCTATAAATACAATGACAAAAGAGTTAGTATACAATTAAAATACTCAATTCATCAACTCCATGAATGTGGTTAGGGCATTAGACAACTTAAAGGACATGACCAAGAACACATAATCAATACACATGTGCATGGGCCTATTCTTTTTCTCTACAAACAAGACAGGCGCACTCCAAGATGATACTAGGTCAGAAATATCCCTTATCTAACAACTCTTACAATTGATCCTTTAATTCCTCCAATTCTTATAGGGACATCCTATAAGAAGGATTAGAAATGGGCTTGGTACCTAGCTCAACATCAATGATTAAGTCAATATCATGATCTAGAGGCATATAATGTAAATCCATGGGAAAAACACCCATGAACTCATGGACAATATAAGTAGAATCCATAGAAGGATGTGAAGTAATTCTAGTATCACGAATATAGGCCAAATAAGATAACACCCTATCTCTACCAAATGACAAGCCTGAAGAAAGGATATAAGTCTCTTGGAAACCAAATAAAGTACACCCTTCTAAGTTATCCTTAGCATACATGGTGGAGCTAAGTCACGGTCTTAGCATAACAATCTAGAATAGAATTATAAGGAGCTAGCCAATTCATAACCAAGATGACATAAGAATTTACCATGTCTAGGATAATATAATCCACCCAAGTCTCATAGCCCGCAAAAGTCATAATATAGGATCTATGGTCTCGATCCACCACTAAAAGTCTCCTATGATAGTAGATACATGGAAAAACATGGCAAGAGGCTTGCTACTAGAATCAAAACCTGAAGAAAACTATACAAACACATATGAGAATGTCGACCCCGTATTAAATAACATAGATATAGATCTAAAACGAATAGGGATGTTATTTACTATAGCAATTGCTAAAGACTCTACCTCTGGTCTAGTGAATATAGCATAACACTGTTGATGTCCATTAACTGATTGAGTAGCCCCAAGTCCACCACCACGGGCACCACTACCTCTACCTTGCACACCTCTCATAGAACCTCTAATGCTCATTACAAATATGGGAGTAGGCTTAAAAATATGATAGGGAAAGTTCTAAAACAAATGACCAACCTCATGACAGAAAAAATAAACCATACGACCTGACTGAATTAATGTATGTACGATTGAGCTAAAATGACCACCCAAAGTTGCTGAACCAGAAGAACCAATTCTTGAACCCTGCAAACCTACCTATACAGGTCTAATATGATACCAGTGGATGTTTCCAGAATTTCTTTCTTTAGGATGTTACCTCTAACAAAACATATTGGTGCACCATCTTGGTGCCTCCTTGAAACACTCTAAGAATAGACTTAGTCATCTTCGCATGATCTACTATACTCTAAAATAATGCCCCTAACACTAATATATGATCACTAGCTAACTAATTACAAATATCCAACCCCTTTACAAACTTCCAAATATTCTCATACTCGGTGGTAATACTAGCAAAAGAATATTAGAAGAAGGCAAAAAAATATGTCTCATACTCTACAAAAAAGCCGTACTCTACGTAATTTAACTCATCTCTAATTTCTCATATGATTCTGAAAACTAAAAGGAAAAAATCTATCAAAAAGGCCTCTCAAACTGATCCCAAGTCATCTCTTGGGAACCTTGAGTGACCTCCAGTAATCCCTGGTTGCATCCCTTATCTAGTAAGTAGTGTAAGTAACCCTATGTGACTCAAGAGATCCAAGTTTGTGCAACTTCGGACGATAATCAATCAAAAACTCATAGATATCCTCTCTGACATCACCACACACCGTGGGTAAATCCAAATGAGTGAATCTCTCAAAACTCTTATGATTATTTGAAGACATAGCTAAATTCATAATAATTGAAGGCATAATGAATTTGGCTGGATGATATCCCACCTGAGGGGCAAACTTAGATGAAGGCTAAACTCTCAACCTGGGAATATTATACTGGAATGTCGGTACATAAGGAGGAACAACATTCAGAGTCTGTAGAGTACCATTCAAAGATATTGATACCACTAAAAGATCTGCACTCAAAATAAGAGGAACACCATAGGCATAATCTGTCACAAATGGGGGTACAATACTTAGATTTGGAGGAACACCAGGTATAATTAAAGGAACATCCTTACTTAAGTCAGCAAGTTAATTAACAACCCCTCCAAACCGGGGGTAGAAAAGCTTAATTTAATCAGAGTAGGCCCTATATATCTAGCACACTCCACTGAAGTTTAGGTGTGAGCCCCTTAGTACTACCTATGAATAAGAAAGATCCCCATTCCCATCATCTACCTCAGACCTGTCCATGACCCATAACTCAGTCCCTAGAATGAGAGAAATGTTTCTTCTCGGATGATGGTTTTGTGTCTCTAGCCTAATGGAATCTAGACCTCACTATCTGTGAAGAAAAGAGTGAAACTCAATTTAGAATATAGAGTGTGGAAGAATCTTTATTAAAAATAACTAAATAAGAAAAGTTTCCTAAAGATATATTATATCCTCTCCCAGATAGATATGGATGTCTATGACTGATTTGTGAGACTCTACTAAACATATTTTTCTTACATAGATGAGACAATGAACATGGTTGTTCTGATACCAATTTTCTTATAACCCAAAAACTAAGGGTCATGATTGCACTTTCTGCTGTAAGGCTTTATAGGTATGCTAATTACGTAAATTGATATAAAATAGAAAAAATGATAACACCCAACTTACACATCAAAATAAATGCAAGGCAATCATTGTCAATATATAACCAATAAGACTCGGAGTCATATCCATGAGGAAAAACATGACTGGCAAATGAGTAAGTTCAAAATGAAAGTACTTGCTAAATTCAAGCCTAATACATAATTTTTTTTGGTAATTTTGAATGTTTTCAAAAGTATAGAACAATTCTTGGGATTCTAGAAGACTAACTTGAGGCTAAGAATAATTAAAGTATAATCAATTAGGCATGGATCTTGGGGTGATGCCATTCTAGGTGTGAATTCATAGATGGGTAATTAAGAAAGTATCCAAATATAGCTAGGAGTCATGGATAGCCTAGATTTAAAGTATTAGCATTAGTTATTCAATAGTACACTAAATTGAACTCATGGAATATTTTGAATACCTTATGAGCATGCCAAACTTACCAATCCAAAACCTCAACCTAGCATCTCTATTTCAAGGATGATGTCCATCAAGCTAGCTAAATCATATAACATCCTTATTTCTAAGATAATGCTAAGGAAATAAGTAGCATCAAATAGTTGTTAACAAATACTCATACCCCATACCCCTTTTTCATGGATTATATGGGATCCAAGTCAATTTGGGGTTTTCACCGACAAATCTCATTCAATTTGAGGTTTTTACCCACAAATCTCATTTTAACTATTGAGTAATAGCAAAACCCACAACAAATAGCTAATTTGGTAGATACATAAACAACACACATACATAAATTACAACATATCCAAGCGTAATCCCAAGAGGAAGAACTACCAACTCATGAAGATAATAAATAATATACAAAAATCTCAATCAAATTAATTCATGAAAGATAAGGAGAATGTCAATCCACACTTTAAATTCTAATAAATCTTCAATGGAATTTGCTAATTCTTTACTTTGGAGTCACTCTAATGTCTTCTTAGCTCAAAATTAGTATAAAATTTTGATCTAAGCTCCAAGTGATAAGATAAAAAGTTAAGATGAAAGATAGGTTGATAGATAAAATTCTCATGTGAAAAAGTATTAACCCCTTAAGATTTCGAACTCAGAGTTTTGAAATTATATTCTTGCCCCAGAATTTTTTCAGCCATATTTCGATCGCGCTATTTTGGTTTGTGATCACGCGTCAGAGATCGTGTGACTCTGGTCGCAATTAACATTGGTGACCCTGGTTGGTCGATCACGATCATGATCCTTGGACCATGATCGTAGTAGTAACTAGGGTGCTTGATCTACCTGAGATCGATTTCTTGCTTCTTTTTTCTCTATTTTCCTTTCCTTTCTGCTTGATTTCAACTCATTTTCATCATAGGACCTAAATGATCACAAAAGTGGAAATTAACGCATTCCAATGGAGAATTAGCCTTATTTATACAATTTAATCATAAAAATGTACAATAATTTAGGTATCAATGAGTGGTAAATTTTTCACTCAACAACACCCCTAACTTGAAACTTTGCTTGTCGTCAAGCAATACTACAATATACGTAATGGGGCTAATCAACATATAAGCCCATTCTTATAACCAAAGGAACCCCATGATTCGAAGATCGATTAGTACTAACAACCAACCACAAAGCATGAGAGGAACTATTCACATAACTCCCCTCAAAATCAATCCCATTTTCAAGGAGACAACTTTTAAAAAAAAAATCAAGAAACAACTCTAAATATCTAGGAATGGCTCTCTATCAATAGCGACTAAACTACACTTGTTTCCCCATTTTCAGAAAATGACAATTTCACCAACCTCTATTAATTTGCATGCCTCACGGAGGAGAGTCTGAACAAACCTTAATTTCTATCATGTAACAATGGAAAAATGTGTAAGCCTTCATTCTCACATAGAATTTATTAATATATACACGTATCATGCCATATGCTTCCCCTTATTTTCAATCGCTACTAACTCAAAAACACTTGGTTGGAGATCTCAAAAGTTTTTTTCAAGCTTGTAATGTTGGTTCGGGAAAGGGGAGGATAAATGTTTTGGAAAATAGTGACTATACCACCCTTGAACTTCACATTTTACACTACTAGATCAATCTTTGATTCATGGGTCACTTCATTTCATTCCAACTTTCACATGTGCCTACTTTTACTACCTTGTTCACCTATCTTTTGAAAGCATTTTCTTCTCATTTTTTTCTTTGTAAAATTCATACATTTCTTTCCTTTGTTAAATCCTTTCTTTGTAAATTTCATGCATTTCATTCATTTCTTTAATCCTTTCTTTTTCCTATTCATTTGTTCTCATTGTTTAGCTTTTAGGAACTCACGTATAATTCCTCACCCAAAGTTACCTCTTCCAAGATTCACCACCCCCAACTTAGGATTTTAGCCTTAAGTTGCACTTTCAGGTTCAAGGAGGGTAGGGTTCAAAAGAGGGATAAAAGTCAAATAGCTCATGGTTTGTAATGTTGTTGCTAATGAAAGGTTCAAAGGCTCAAAGTGGGTGACTAGAGACATAATTTGTGTACGGGTAGGTTTCTTACTCTAAAGTGGATTCCCATGTTCACAAAGAAGGCCTAAGATTATTTCACCAACCATGCGTAGTAAGAATTATCTTTGAGAGACTAACAGGGCAAGTTCTAGATGAAACAAGTAAGGATGAGAATTAATCAACTAAGCTCACCACATATGGCATGCAAACTATTTAAGGAGGATCAATTGCATTTCCTACTAGAGACAAAAGGAGTTATTTATAACACACTACATACTGAAAAATTTTGAGTTACAAAGAGAGGGTAAAGAGTTGTTACACAATTATTCACGTCCATGCCCTTAGTCTTTACAAAAATATTTAGATTGAGTAGGATGTGTGTTTCACATTTCACTACATAATAAGGCTATCACTAGCACCAAATCATGTCATTATCACACATTTAGCTCTCATAGGAGCCTACCAGATGGCTAATCAGACATCGCTATAGAAATAACGACAATCCCAAATCTAGAAAGCCATAGGTACTTAGACTTCCCCTGCATCTATGGATCGAAACCCAAACATGATGATTTTCTCTTAAAAATATCGCCACTTAATCTATCATAGGTAAATCTTTATCCAACATCATTATTAAAAGAAATAGAAGGCTAAAAATGAAAGCAATCAATTCATAAAATTTCCATACGTCATGTAAACTAATTTTAAGTATTTCAAACCAATGTGCACGCACACAAGGGCAGGGCCACATCCCAACTAAAAGACTGACCTTACTACATAATACAAAAGCATAACAAGGGTGAAAGGGCTCCCTAAAATCACATCGATAACCAATACATTGGTTGGACATGCTTCGTAATCACAACATGATTAGTGTGATTGCGATCCTAAGACCGTGATCGTGGTACCTTAGGCATTCTGGTTCCTTATCTTGCCCTGTTCTTTTGCATGGCTGCCATACTTCTAAACTTTGTATTCCCCTATTTTTTGGCTTCTAATTTGTCCAAAACACCTACAAAGCATCAAAATTATGTGACTTATTCAAAAACATATGTTGCAAACATAAAAATGATAGGTTGCCTCCCATCTAGCGCTTGATTTAACATTGCATTATGACAACCTTTTCATCATCATTTATGTCTGTATTTGGAGGATTTAAATCATTGGCCCAACTTTTGATCAATATATTTTCAAGCTATTTTGGGCAGAGATAAGGGCACAATGATTCATATTCTATCTCACCACTTTGAAGACTTGAATCTTTCACCCAACTTCATATTAAACTTCTAAATAGGCTTGTTAGGTATAATAGCATCAACAAGCTATTAGTAAAACATAGGGTTTTGAACTTATTGAATTTTAAGCGAGAGACATCATTTTGCCCTTTTGCAATGAAAAACTCCAAAATGTAAGGATTTTATTCCTTATTTCCAAAGGTTATCATTTTCTTGAGTGGTTTGACTTTTATCACATCCACCAAGCATAATATTGAAAAGTGATTGGAATGAGATTGTCTTTCCAATTCTGGAGTCGCATTCTTCTTGACATTCTCACCCCAAACTAAAATAGAGTCTTCACAAAGGATTTTCTTTTCTTTTTCGCTCCACTCTAGTACCATTCCTTAAATTTTGGCATCCCTCGTTATTTTTTGTTTGGTTTGTTGGCAAATCACAAAGGGTTCTTCAACATCAAGCTCATTTTGAAGAATAGGCATATCTAGGGTAATTGAAAGATCGGTCTCCTTACCCACTTCCTCTTCTATTTCATTTTTATTTCCAAATTTCGCTATGGATTGATGAAAAGATTCACATTCTCCCCCATTGTAGCAACTCGATACAAGTTAGTTAGAAGCATTACTTCAACACCATTGTATCCAACACGTTGTTCTTTATTTATCATATTATGAGACCTATATTACTCATGAGAAGAACAAGGTTTTTTGCTAGCATAACTAGGGGTGGGAGAATTTGGACAATTATTCTATTGTCTATCTCGACCACCATATAAAAAACAATCATACTCCCAATAGGATCGAGATGGTGCACACACCTCTTTCTGGGGAGCATATTTATAATTTTTCTAAAAGTGAGGTCCATCACAATATGGACATATATCATAAAGATAAGATTTGGAACCACCAAACTCATATTCATTCCAAGATTCCATAATAACAAGTAAGCAAAAACAAAAATCTACCTAATACAAAAAACAAAAGAAAATCACAAACAAATATTCACAATTTTGAATCAAAGCAAGTAAGCTAGAATTCCAAACCAACTCAATACACCAAATTGTTCTCGAGGAGCGGCGCCATTTTTTATCACACTCAACTTACACATCAAATTAAGTGAAAGGCAATCGTTATCAATATATACCCAAAAAGAGTTGGGGTCGAATCCACGAGGAATAATGTGAGTTGTGAATAAATAAGTTTCAAATGAAAGTATTGCTAAACAAGCCTAAGATAAAACTATTTTAGCGATTTTGAATGTTTAAAAAGAATAAAATAGTTTTTTATATTCTAGAAGACTAGCTCAAAACTAATAATAATTAGAGTATAATCAATTAGACATGGATTTTGGGTTTATGCCATTTTAGGTGTAAATTCATCCATAGGTAATTGATAAGGTATCAAAATTTTAGCTAGGAGTTGTGGGTTTCCTAGATTTAAAGTATTAGCATTAGTATTTCAACAAAACACTAATTTGCACTCATGCATTCTTTCGAGTACCTCATGAGCATGCCAAACTTACCAATCCAAAGCCTCAACTTAGCATCCCTATTTTTAGGATGATGCTCATAAAGCTAGCTAAATCACATAACATCCTCATTTATAAGATAATTCTAAGGAAATAACTAGTATCAAATAATTGTTCACAATTACTCATCACTCACATCCCTCTTTTAGGGATGATGTGGGATCCAAGTCAATTTAGGGTTCACCTACAAATCTTATTCAATTTGGGGTTTTCATTAACAAATCTCATTTCAACTATGGAGTAATAGCAAAACCCACCAAAAATAGCTAATTAGGTAGATACATAAACAACACCCATACATAAATCATAACCTATTCAAGCATAATCCCAAGAGGAAAAACAAGAAACTTATGAATACAATAAATAATATAACAAAATCTCCATCTTATTTATTCATGAAATATAATGAGAATGTTAATATACACTGTAAATTCTAATAAATATTATATAGAATTAGTTGATTCTTTACTTTAGAGTCACACTAATGTCTTATTAGCTCAATATCAGTATAAAATTTTTCTCAAAGATCTAAGGAATAAGGTAGAAAGTGAAGATAAAAGATAGGATAATAGATAAAATTCTCTTGTGAAGGTGTTTTAACCCTTTAAGATTTGGGACTCAGTAGAGTGAAATTATATTCTTACACATGAACATTTTTTCCCTATCATGATCGCGCTATTTTGGTTCGTAACTTTGATTCTGCGATTGCATTACTATGGTCACGATCACTATTAGTGAACCTGGTTGACCGACTGTGATCACGGTAACTGAGGGTGCCTGATCTTCCTGATATCAACTTTTTGCTCCTTTTTGTCAATTTTTCTTTTCTTTTAGCATGGTTTTAACTCATTTTCATCATAGGACCTGCAAGATCACAAAAAATTGAAATCAATGCATTCCAATGGAGAATTAGCCTCATTTAAACAATTTAATCTTACTAATGTGCATTAATTTGCATATCAATGAGTGGTAAATTTTCTACTCATCGAAAAACAATACTAAAACCCAAGGTAAGGCTTCTAGAATGAAGGTGAACCACTCATATACAAACAATAGTGGAAAGATACATAACAATGATACCATAAATCACCCCAAAATTTAGGGTCATAGTGTAAGAACCAACTAAGTACATCTCAAAGTAAAAATATACAATTGAGAGTCCAAAAGTAAAATAATCTGTCTCTAATACAAAAACAAGACATAAACTAAATAAGAGGAGATAGTAGATCAACTTTAGAAGCATAGATCGACCAATAACTCAAAAGTACTCTAAATACTGCCTTAATCTGCTATTATGCACCACATACGTACCTGGATCTACACTGAAAGGGTGCAATTAGGAGGACTACGATTTATTTATACTCAATAGGTATCATAAGCTGACTGACTATAGTAGAAAATATAGTATAAGAAATATACACTATGACCACATCACCTACAATCAGAAAATATCCCAAATGGTAGCCCACACCGTCTCCGCTAATAGTTCCAAATATACACATATACCAAAATTTAATTACAAGAACAAAATACAAATAGATAAACGTCAAATCAAACATAAAAATACAATATAAAATGTACATAATATGTGAAATACAATGAAGATTATATTGATAATGATGCTGATGATGATGATGATGTGATATGTTCGACATTATCGTACAACCTACGTATACACCTATCGAGCTGTGCTATCGAGCTATGACCCATGGGGGGTTCGTCATCCCTTATACAATCAAAAGTTAATACCAATCTAATATCTATAACTCCTCTTCAATACATAAATTGGAAGTGGGTTTTTAAAGATGTAGTATTTCTGTGGTGACACCAATGTTTCATGAATGTATATGATATCAGTATATGATTCTCACTACCAAGCAAAATGAGAATTTACAAAATCCAATCAATATACTAACCATGTGAGCCAAAATCTACTCAATATGCCAATCTTCCTAGATCCAATATAATTTATACAGCAGTAGAGTAAGATATGTAATAATATGACAATGATGCAACATATATAAAAAAATTAGAAAGGTTCCTCACTAAAAAAAGTACAAGCAAATATATATAAATACTAGGCCAACAATATTGTATAAGACCCCACATGGACATACATAAGAAATAATGTCTACACAGGCATAAAGTAATAACATAGTCATTTTCATGATTGGTTCCAATTCCCATAACATGCTTTAATAACATTATTAACTACCCAGACCAGTGTGAAGAAAGTTAAGTCATAACCTACCTCAAATAAAAAAATTAAGTTTGAAAGCCTTAAACAAGGAGCCTTCCCCCCACAAATAGAGTCAAATCAATTAAAATACATAAATATAAAATCTACGCATCAAAATAAAGTCGACCCTACCCATTTACCTATTTTTGTCTCAGGATCAAAAGGAACTCCCCAAAATAATTTTTTGATAAAGAAGGGTAAAACATAAATTTTAGTTTGATATTACCCATGATTAAAGGAACCCATAGAAGAAAACCCAAGTGAAAATGGATTATAATTGGGGGTTTCAATCAAAGAATTACTAATGTAGTTTTTTTAGGCTAAAATCCCCAAATTTCACTTTTGTAATTGGGTTTTCACAGGCTTCAGATTATAAGAATCACAGAATAATAATTAAAATATGATTTTAGAGATTTCCCAATCTTGAAACTTGAAGAAATTGCCAAAAAAATCTACAACCCGAAGCTCTAAGTCAAAAAGAATTGTAGGAAAATTGAAAAAGAGGTATATAAATGACCCAAATATCGCTTAACCAGACATTGGGCCGCTTAATAAACCATCGGTTAAGCGGACAAATGTCTCTTAAGCGACTCTTTCCAAGGTCTCCACATGTCACTTAAGCAGAACCAATGACTCTTAAGGGGGATTCGCTTAAGCGGAGAAGGTCCCACTTACGCGACATTTAACTGTCAAGCCAGGTCACTTAAGCAATCGGTTGGCCACTTAGCGACCTTCACTTAAGCTACCTATGTGTGTCTTAAGTAGATGCACCAACTGAGTGGTTCATCAGCTGATGACTTAGAGAATTCCAAGTTTCTCTGGACCCTTCAGGATTCATCTAGAGTATTGAGAACTATAATAATACGTATGTTTCCTAGTTTAAATTCATTCCTAAAACATTAAGAAATAACTTTCAAGATGAAGAATATTTATTTTGTGTGGAATTTTTTCAAATTTATACCTCTCATTGTGTGGAAAATTGAATAAGCTTTTCAGCGATACCAAATTCACCCAAAACCGATACTTGATTTAGGAGTTAGAGCATTTTTAAGTTGACAGTGTCCTACCTAAACAACCACCACATCACGGTGAAGGACGATTTCATAATTGACAATTCCAGTGGACCTCCACAATATTAGCGCATAATATTAGTGGCCAAAATAGCATTCCACGAGGCACTATGATGGTGGTGCATAGCAGATCATGCCCAGTTCCCACTCGTCCACTTTTTAGTAAGCAACCGAGATAGTGGCGTGCTGCAGTGGTTTACTTTGAGATTTGTTTAGAAGTTTAAAAGGGTTATTTTGGTCAATCCCCAATCCCCAATTCATGTATAACATGAGATTAAACCCATCCTGAGCCTATTATGCTCATTATTCATTAATTCTCTCTCAAAGAAAAATCCTAGAGCCCAAAGCTTTCTCTCTAAGAAATCAAATAATCCATTGATTCTCCGAGAAAGCTTAAGATTGAAGATTCCCAAGGCAAGATAATCAAGAATCCATCTTCAAGAACTCAAATAGGAATCAATAATTCAAGTTTCTTCATCTAATCATTAATCAAGGTATGTGGGGTTTATGAACAAGGATCTTCTTTTATCCTTGTTCCCAAAACTAGATTTTAACTTTAAATTTACATGATTTTATATGAAATTACATGAGATTTAAATTAGGGGTCATACCCATTATCTCTATTTGCATGATTATGAATTTTTAAGAGATTTTAAAGATAAGTTGCATGTTGATTTTCATATTTTCATGCCTATTGCAGTAATTTACTGACTTTGAGTTTAATTATCATTGATTTAATTATCAAGAATGATTATTATGATGTTTTGACATGAGTTTGATGTATGGGTTACTAAGACCTAAGTTTATATATTGATATTTCAAGAAATATGATGCTTTAAACATCCTATGATCTGTTTATTCACGGATTTTTAGTAAAGCTTTGATCTTTTAATCCTAAGATAAGATAAGGAATCCACATTTTTCATATAGTTTGAAATTTAAAGAAAGAAAATCATAATTAGTTTTCCATTATAAATCCTTGTGCTATTTTAAGGTGGATTTTCTATAAGTTTAGAGCGATAAATATAGGAGTAGTATTTTGCACTGAGTTGGGTATGATTCCAAGGTCTCACGCCCTAGAACTACGTTCCACCATAGGTTTATGATTTTTTCATAGTTGGCGAAGATAGTGATCATTTAAGCTGAGGTTATACTCCCTGACAAGAGTATGACACCTCTCTCTAACGTGAGGTTTCTTCCTTAGAAGGAAAATACCTTGGACTCCATGATAGCTCACATGGTTTATGTCGGTTAGAAGTACCTCCCAAAGTCCCTAAACTCTAAGCCCTAACAGTAAAATCTTTTAGAATATTTTTAAAGTATTTCTCCTTGCTAGTTGAAGTCAAAGATTTATAGAAAAGGTTTTAAGAAAGCTAGGTGTAAAGGCTCATAATTTTATTCAGAGTATGCTTTCTAGAAAGATAAGAGTTATTGATTTCATCTTTAGGATTTCAGACTTAGAAGTGAGTCCTTTCTTCACTTAGACAGTATGATTTAAAGAAAGAATACAAGTTCAACTTTTAGAACTAAATGTTATGAATCACTAGATTTATAAAGTTTGATTTGTTATGTACAATTTCAGATTTTAGTTTTCAGATATTCCATCTTATGTGAGTCATTTACATTTAGCATGCATTATTTTACAAACTATGATGATGAGATGATGTTTTACTTATGCATTTCACCTCCTAATATACTCAGTACATCCTCAAAGTAATGATCCATATACATGTCTATGTGCTACATTATCTCATAATGTAGGTATCAGTTCAGTTGTAGCACACATATCATATTCAGCAGTTTGCAGCTTCCAATCAGCAGATGATGGATCTACTTGATTCAAGGGCTCAAGTCAGTCATATAGTTTGATAAGTATTGTATTTTTTCTTTATTCAATCATATTGATTTGGGATATCTAGGGATCATGTACCAGCTACCTATAGTCAATACTAGTAGAGGCTTCACAGACAATTAGTAGAGTTAATGTATTTGATTCTATTGTTGTTTTGCAAAAAGCATAGTTGTAATTATTTTGAATTTAGTTTTGTATTACTCAGATTCAAAAGTGTCATTTTTCACTTATTTTATTCAGATTTGTGTATTTTATTCAGTTAGTTATGAGTTATGCCAGTAGAAGGGTTAGCTTGGGGTCACTTGTGGTCCTAAGCACTGTGTGACATCTCGGGACCCTTTTTCGGGGCATTACAAACTTGGTATCAGAGCACAGAGTTCAAGTATCCTAGGGTGTCCATGAAGTCTTGTCTAGTAGAGTCTTCTACAATGGTATGGAGACATCTGTACTTTTCTTTGAGAGGCTACAGGATATTTAAGAAAATTTTCCCTCCTTTCATACTCTAGATTGTGATGTAAAGTTGTTCCTTCAGCAACTCTTGTCTACTCAAGTGTTACCCCAAAATTCTTCATCAATGACTTATTCTTAAGATAACATGATCGGTAAGTTCCAATTCCTCTTTAAATAATGCTTTCAGATTTACCATCAGAAATTTTAGAAGTCAGACCAAGGGCTTGAGAATAGCTCTCTAGTGTGTCATAAATCATTCAAATTGAAAGTTATGTCCTCAACCTTATGAGTTGTTTAGTTGAGATAGGATTAGATATGTATTCAGATTGCCCATTGGCCCTTTTTAATACAGATAGTACTAATGCGAGGAGATAGTATGAACCTAGACTCTTAAATAAAGTGGGCTTTTATGGGTTATTATGAAATTTAGTTTTATGATTTTGCGAATAGTAGAACCTTATTATAGTTGGAAGTATGGGTATAGAAGAGTAGTGGCAAGAAAGTGGGAATGACGATTGATAGAAAGTATAGGCATAAACTTAGGCATGTTGTCAAGTTTTGTTAAGGTGATATGTATTGTCCTTGTGTTCTAGTTTAATGCAAGGTAGAGAAAGAGTTATTAGTTAAGGAAAATTGTTGTTTGCTTGAAGTACGGAAGGAGTTATTGATGGTATTTATTATGATTGAAAGGTATATGATATTAATGAAGTATTTGGTAATTGAGTACCATTAATTTAGCTGTATAGAAGGGTAAATAGTAGTGATGTGTATAAGTAGTTGTAATACCCCGAAAAATTTTTCATTGAAATTTTATGGGTAAACGTATTAGATCCTATCTTCGAGAATGATTTATAATTTTTCTGTGTGTCATTTCTTGTATTTCAACCCATCATTTTGTATATCATTGAATAAGCTTTCCAACGATATATGGATCACCCAAAACGGACACTCGAGCGATGAGTTACGACCATTCCGATCAAACTACAACCATTCCGATCAAACTGTGAACAGTAAAATGTGCAGGAAAAAAAATACTGCAGCCAGGCAATTTTTTTGGTCAACTTAAAATGATCATAACTCCTTGTACATAATGAACTGTGTTAGTTGCTATATATCAACGGAAATCCATGAGAGTCTTCTTTCCAATAAAATTGGTTTCATCCAATTTGGACATCGGAGTAAAAAGTTATGGCCAATTTACTTCAGCCTAACAGATAGATCACTGAAGGACAGATTCGGGTTTTATTTGTTTCTTAGGGGCATTTTGGTCTTTCACCACTCTTTTAAAACTCTATAAATACCCCATTCAGCTGAGACCTTGTATTATTTTCCTCTCATTTCTCTTATATGTATGTATGTATATATATATATATATATATATATATATCAAGTTAGGATTAGGGTTTTGAATTGGGGGAAATTAATTGGAGGCTTTGATTCAAGAATTCCTTCCGTCAATCGCTTCCGGCCACGAAATCTGAGGTATGCAAGTGTTTATCTATGGACTCCTTTCATCCATAGAGTCCACGAATCCCTTTTTGAAAGTTCAAGTTATGTATATATATATATTAGTGCATTTGCACACTTTTATTTAGCACATCACTTACTTTACCCTATTAGTATGCACCATATGAGAGCACATACTTCTTATCTCATTTGATGATACCTAGTCCCTCCACATCACACATCATACTCATCACACCTTGTCCTTACTATTGAAAAGGATTAATTGTAAACCATAAGTAAAGAAAATTATATACTAATTAACATATGGCCACTAGGGCAAGACTAACATGAAGAATGGCTTAAAATTAAGAAAACAAATAAAGAACACAAGCAAAAATTCATTCATTATCCAATAAGACCAGTACCAGTACAATGTACAAAAAATTTATAAAACAACTATTTACAAAGGCCACTATATGAATAGGAACTGGAAACTAACTCAAGAGACTGACATAATAGGATTCAGGTAGAAGGGGATTTAGAGGTGAATGATTTTAGCAATATGTCCATTCTATCAGCTGCACCAAAATGAGCATCCAGTAATTATTTGGTAAGAGCTTTTACTTCAGTATTCTGTCTTTGGACTTCACCTGTTAACTCTGTAATTTTTTATTTGAGGTTTGCATTCTTTGTTGCTAGTTCTTCTTTGGCACCAGAACTTTCTGAGGATATCTTATAATTTTGTAGTTTCAGATGAACTATTTCAGTGTCCTTTGAACCTAGTTGAATAGTTGAATCCTCAACTCTTCCAATTCTTTGTTCAAATTTTCTTGAGAAGCCTAGAGTTCTGATAGTTGTGATATAATTCCAACCTTTCCTTCAATGCTTTTATTCTCTTCCAAGGTTATCAGACTAAACTTTTCTTTAACTGTTCTAGGGAGTCCCCTTTGTCCCAATTATTACATAGTGAACAAACACCTTGTTTAGGAAGTACCCATAAGGCATTCCTTGCTTCTCTTCTTTCTCATAGATTACTTTTCTCATATTCTCTATCATAAAATCAGGTAAGCTTATAAACTCAAAACAGGTCAACACCAGAGTCAATGGTTTTTTTATTTGATCTTGGTAACAGAACCTTGCTGATAAACTCATACACTAGCTGAAACTCACTGATTAAAAACTTCTTTTTCACAATAATTATTGAAGTCCCACCCACTTTTAAGGCTTTAATTATAAATTCAGTGGTAGGCTGCCACTTCACAACATATTTGACTCGCATAATAGGTACATCTAAAATCCTTCCCAGTGCTTCTTCGTCTATATAGATTGACTTTATTTGCACCTGGGCAATTAAGCTTAAGCAATTATTTGAGAAGTCTATGGAATAGTAAAACTCTATAACTTTATTTTCAAACACTATAGGGGCTAATTATTCAAGTAAGTAAAGCTAACCCTGATTACTCACATACTCCACCAATACTTCCATTACTGGTTTTTCATAGGTTTCTATATCAAACACTCTCCTAGTCAGCACTTTCTAAGTTTCCAAGATAGCATTCGTTACTTCTCTAGGGACAACCTTTTTTTCTTCTTCTCTTTTATTCACTACTTAGCTCTTTCTCTTCATCAACTTTTCTCTTTGTGGGATCAGGTCCCTTAGACACTTTCTTCCTTTTCACAGCTATGTGTTTCTTCTGCTTACACCATGACTCCCATACTTTGGATTAGAGGACCTGATCCTCTTATCACCATAAACTTCTAGTCTTTTCTTTTTAGAATTAATGACAATATCAGGGACAATATCCTCATCTTCTCTGACCTTCATACTTTAACATTTGCTTTTCTAATGTGGCAGCTTTCTTTAGTCTTATTCATTTAGTAGTAGAAGACTTGCTTTCCTTCATGTTATCTGCTAGCTGTTTGTGTTTTGATCCCCTAGTGGAATAGGATCTCGTACCTTGCACACTAGTGTCAATCATTTTTCCTTTTCTTTTGTTGTCCTTCAGTCTATCCATTTTCCAACTCAAAGATTGATTATCCTTATGTTATTTGTCTTTTTTATTTAGAGGTAATACCACCCCTTCATTCCTTGTCTCTTCATTCTTTTCTATAATAGATTACTCCTAAATACTTGCAGAGTTTTTGTTTGGATCACCAGTAAGTTGAAACAAATTCTCATCTCCCAAGTTTAAGCTGCTAATAGGATCATATATTTTTATAGGGATTTCATTATCATACATTTAAGAAAAGATGGTTTTTAACTCAGAGCCACTAGAGGAACTGGATACTAGAAGAGTTTCTAATTTTTTAGAACCTACCAATTCTTCAAGATAAATGGGAATTTATGGGTCATTAGAGAACTTTAGTTCTTTAGAGGAGGGATAATTTTTTTTGGAAAGATCTTGTTCAATTGGAGAGTCAAGGCCTGAATTCAAATCTTCCAAGGCTAGCTCAGAAAGAACTTTGATGGATGCAAGATTGCCAACAAAAATATGTTCATATTGGGTTTTCGGGGTTTCAAGATTAGGACTAATAGGTAAAGTATTTTTTAACTCTTGAAGATGATCAGTGGATGACTATTTTTTGGGGTTTGAAGAAGATGAGATCAGCTATTTTGAACTTTAGTGAAGGGGAAAAGAAGGATAAGTTTAGTTTTAGGAAGAGAATAATTTTCTAAGTTGATTAAGAAGATAATAAGAGGATTTGAAATTATAATTTAAGAGATGACCATTTGACATTTATGAGATACCTTTTTGACTAGATGTGTTTGATGATAGCAATGCAAATCTTCACATTTGAACCATATTGACATCTTTTGCTCATATAAGATAGGATTTAAGGCCTTTTTTAATAGAAATTTTATAAAAAAGAATTTAAGGACATTATTTTGGTACTCACCTATGAGATAAGGCCAGGTCCTTCTCTTACTTGAGTGAATTTTCAAATCATGGTTGCTTTAACTGTTTTCTTCCAAAGTTTCCCCATGGGTGTATACTACAAAGGTATAATAATGAGTTAAATTAGTATGCACTTATTCTATCATGGATAACTGTCACCTTAATAGAGCTAATTTTTAGGAGTGATATTGACTCATACATTAGGTTACGGTATTTTGATCAATCTCAGTCTCTATTTGATATTTTAGAATAGGTCTGAGGACCAGGTCCCAAACTTTACTTCACTCACACTGCCTCAAGTTTCTTCTCCTAAGATGCATTCATTTGGGACCAGGTCCTTTGAAATCATCTCTTTTATATTGAGACATTTTACTTTGAAGTTTCTAGAAAGAGAATCCAATTAGGTCCTATAACATTGAGCTTAGAGCACATATTATTAACTGACCATTCCCGACTCTAATCCTCTTTCTCATGTATAGAATAATGATCAGGAGTTAGGCTTGGTAACCCACTTAAGTTTGAGTTTCCCAGTAGAAGGATAATGGCATCATCAACTCCCTTTGGCCTATCTAGGCAATGGTGGCTTCCCTTTCATGATTTTTAGATACTTAAATCCCTTGGAATATGTATTATCCTACTTAATGTATTAAGTATTCCTCAATTTAGACTTAAGCCAGTAATGATATCTTACTTTCAAATATCTATTTCCTCCACAATGAGTGCACAGGAGTTTACTTTCTATACTTCTAACATTATTGATAGTCCTCCATTGAGAAACATTAGGCTGGAATTCTCCTTCATACCCAGGTAATAAGAAAGAAAAGAAAATAGATGAACCAAGTTAATAAAAGTATACATTTGTAAAAGAAAAGAAGTGGCCCATAGTAAAATATTGGATTAAATAGTTTGATGTAGACGTTAAAGGAGGGTATAGCCTTGTTGTTCCTTAATTATAGCCTACCCTACCCAAAACCTATGTTACTAGCTCAAAAAGCCATTTGAGATCTCTAGTTATTTACTTTCATTATAGTGGCAACTGAAAATAGAGGCAAGCCTATGGTATGACACTTTTTAACATAGGGAGTTCTTATGAGAGAAAGAGTTTTGCACTTACATTTCTTTTTGCATATTTGGTAGATCGGTATGTGGAATTTTTCTTCTTGTGAGGAGGCATGTGAACAAGTTGTGGTGGGTGATTTTTTCATCTTTCGAGAAAAGAGGAAAAAGGAGTATAGTTTACTTGAGGTCAAAAAGTGATCCACTTCTAGAGTATTGGTAAATATTGCATTGTTTCTCTTTGAAGTCTTTTGAATCTTTCATTATTGCATTTTATGTTGAGGGTTGTTAAGAGGATAGCTTTGCCCATGTTTGAAGAGCTACATAAGGTAGTAACTATGCTAGATGTCATTGTGATCATTGGGTCATCTTATGTGGGCATAAAAATGCATTGTATCATGGTAAGAGGTAATGTTGATTAAGGAAAAGCAAAGCTTTAGGTTGGGGTGTTTATGAGGGGTAAATTTACCACTTATTTGCAGTCAACAATCATGCACATTACCATGTTTTAATGAATAAGTGAGACATATTTGTGATTAAATGCACTAATAACCTCTTTTTGTGAACACATAGGTAATAATATTAAGATATGTGGATGTGAGCTAAAAAAGATCATAAGAAGAAAAGAAGTTCAGTTTGAAGACCTGGAGCAGAACATAGCCTTAGTTACCACGATCGCAGCCTGAGGACCGTGATCACGGTCAGTCAAAAAGGTCAATATACCGCGACCACGTGGCTCTGATCGCGGTAGCCGCGAATGCAGACAAACTCCCGCAATTGTGGACAAATGGAAAAATAGCCTAACGGCAAAGGTTTAAATGTACACAACTGAATCCAAAATACCCTTAAGAGGCTCAAACTCTATCCCATAGAGAAGATCCAACTTTTGTGGAATTTTTCCACCATTTTTAGTTTCCAATTATTGTATTAATTTTAGGTGAAGAATACATTGGAGAAACTTCTAAGTGAAGGATTAACAAACTCCCATTGAAGATTTGTTGAAGTTCAAAGTTTGAAGTTACATTCACTTAGTCTTTTATAAATCAAATCAATGAAGATTTTGGGTATATGTATGCTTATTTATCTTATGAGTAGCTAGTTCTTCCTCTTGGGGTTATGTTAGAATAAGGTAAATGTATGTGTGGGTTGTATTTGTTAGCTTCAATTATTAGCTTATGTTAATGGGCTTTACAAATGCTTGATTGTAACATGGAATTTGTTGGCAAAAACATTAAATATCCTAATACCCATATCATCCTTAACAAAGGGATGTGGATAACCTAGATCCTCTAACTATCCTTGAAAGAAGGGTTGTAGGTTACTTGAGCCTTTGTGAACAATAACTTAGATACTAGCTATTCTCTCATTTTTGTCTTAGAAATAACCTTAGATTGTGGAATTGCTATGTCTTAGGCATCATCCTAGAAATAGGGATGCCAAACTGAGGATTTGTGATGTTTAGTTTACCACACCCACGAGGTATTCAAAGGAATATGTGGGTGGTAGTTTGGTACTTTGTCAAAAGGATAGTATCAAAATCTCTAACCAAGCCTACCCTCACATTTTCAAGATAAAAATTCAAGTTGATTGTCTTCTACCCACATATTAACTTCCCTTAGTAAGACATAACCCCAAGATTTGTGTTTAATTAATTATACTCTAATTATTCATAGCCCTGAACTGGTTCTTTAAAAGTCCGTAAATAAAACCCCACAATTTTTACATATTTGTATTCTATATTTGAATTTTAGCAAGTTTCATCTATTTTGAGCTAAATCGATTGCAACTCACATTGTACCTCATGGATTCGACCCCAACTCAAAGTTGGGTAAATATATTGACGATGTCCACCTTGCACTTAAATTGACGTGTATGTTAAGTGTTATCAATCTTCATCGACGTCACTGGAAGAGTTTTATATACTACTAATATCTTTTTAATTACATGGCTAGCAGCACCCTTCTTTCTTGGCTTCTCAAGATTCTGGTCCTTCTCTTGCATTGGATAGTTCCTCATGGATTCTTTAGTGCTACCATTTTTATGACCACCTTTAATCCTACCATTTCTTTTGCTAAGCTAACCATCCCTTTTATTACTATAATAATTCTTATTTTCAAAAGTGCAACATCAGTGTCTTCTTTACTTAGGTCAGACTCTAATACCTTCAAGGTCAGGAATGTCTCTTTTTTAGCTTCTTTTATTTCCACCCCTAGTTTAGTTATAGCAACCATGATGACTAATAATCTCTAGGTATTAAACATTTAGAGTGAACCTAGATCTAATATCAATTTTCAAAACCCTTGGGGGTTGCACAATACAGTGAGGGATCAGGTCCCTCAAAGTCAATTACACGTAATCAAACAATATAATGCTGGAAAACTAAAGGCAATGCAGGAAAGAATCAGCACATAAGATTTAATATGGTGACCCAAGAAGGCAAATACCACGGCTTGCCCATAAAAGCACCAAAAAAATCTACTACACTTAATCTCCTGATTATAATATAGATTTCAGGCTATCTATAAGCTTCTTTCGCTTGTAGCAACTCTACCACATGCTTATCTTGGTAAATTTACCAAGGACTTTCTACATTGATTAGCTCTTATTAGTAACAAACTTAGGTAACTCAACCTAAGAACTCTCAAAATAAACATTACTCTTATAGCATGAATAGTTCAATTAAAAATCAGTACTCATTCAATAAAAATTTTAATTTTAGCTCTCATAAATTTCTAAGATCTTGAGCAGTGTCGAAATAGGGTTTTTGATGCCTCTCTCCACTCTTTGTATTTGCAAAAACTAATTTGATGAAGAGGCATCTCTCTCTTAATAGCTTAGTAATGATTAGGGCTAAAATATCTTTGGACCAGCTATCCAAGTCGGTACAAAATCGCACCTGTAAGTTTGTGACACAAGAGGCAAAACAGTGCAGATACCGTATGCCAGCTATATTGTACTATTCACGTCTAGGGACCTAGTCCCTTACAGTTCAGCTACTCATCATCAAAACTACATAGAGCACACACCAATAATGGTACCAACCTAAATTGACATTCAAAATATGCTGGAACATTCTATTTTGTCCTTCGACGCACAGAATAATAAATATTGACTGAAGTCAACTATAAAACCTTTTTAACAACCAAAAACCACAAACTTGAATAAATCACACCTAAAAGCATTAAAAACCATGTCAATAATTTCCATATCCCAAAAACATCACAAAGTAACCACGGGGAGGGCTAAAATGGTTGAATCATGTATATATAAATAATTCACAAAAAATACCAAAAATTGAGTTCATACACTTTTGCATTCAAGAGGATGTCTTTTTGTCTATGTCTGCTCCTGCAAAATTTTAGCTTTGTATGATGTTCATATTTTCAGACATGGTTGATGAAAATATTGAGGTATTGAAGAATGACTTATCGATTGTTTTTTATTCATTCAAGGATTTCTTCGCATATCTCTTTAGTGTTTTGAGAAGATGCAAGGATTGTAACTTGGTTCTAAACATGGAGAAGTGACATTCTATGGTTAAAGATTTTGAAGAAAGGGATTGAAGCTAACAAGGCAAAAATTAAGATAATTGAAAAGTTATAATTTCTGTGATTTTTAGTGCATATAGGCTTTTATCAATAATTCATCAAGGACTTTGATCTGAGGTGATTTTATACACTTTTGTATCATTATTCTAGCTTATTTCGCCTTGTTTTAAGAGCAAGTCGTGTGCTTAACGTGACCTTATTCATATAAATAAGCATTTAAGTGTCCAAAGGTGTGATTACAATGTTCAAGGTATTTTTCAAACAAGTTTGTACTTAATTGAGTAATTTAGAGTTCAACCCGGGAAACTAGTTGTACTAGCTTGAGCTAGGTGTGTGTCTAGTTGGTTTTGTTGGATTATAATATTTTTAATTTGTTTCAAATATTTTAATGGTGTAATTTTATGAGGGATAACTTGTTTGTAATGTGCAAAGTTTAATTTGACTAAGTCAAGATTCAAAATAATAAGTGGAAGATCATTGCAAATTTGTTTTATCTTAACTCTTGTTTTGATTTGTTATTGAGAATATTATGTTGTTTTAATCTTGTATGTGTGGTGTATAATATTGTAGGAGGCTTACGGTGATATATTGATGGATAAAAGATAGAACGTTCCACATTTAACCAAATATTTAAATATAAATTTCAGTGAGACGACGCAAAATCAAAGCGTCTCATCGATGTTCCCAATGCGTTGAGCATCGCGTCGTGTTGCTAAAAGTAAATGTTGCGCCGACACAGCTGGGAGCATTTCCCATTTTCAATTGAATTGGCAATTAAGGAAGGCGGCTGGACATGTTTAATTTGGTCACTTTTGGGGAATATTTCATGGGGAGGCGTGAAAACTTTTTGAATCCCACTAAAATTGGGAATAATATTACATATATTTTTGGGACAATTGCTGGACAGCTAGGCAGATTTTTGGGGGAGAAAATTATAAAAACCCACTGGACACGTTATGAACGCTGAACTGTTTTTGTACGAAAAGCGGAGCCGCTACACAGTTAATTAGGTTTTATTATTTTTATTTAGTTTTTAATTTTTTCATATCATGTATTCAATTATTTGAATTGTGATTATAAATATTAGTGTCTAAAAGCCATCATTCCGGATTTAAAGCTAAGAATATGATTACTATTATTTTGGATTAATTTCGGTTAATTTTGCTTAACATATTTGATTGTTTGTTTATTCTTGTTTTAATTATTTTAAGGATTCGCGACCCTTAGAATACATATATTTTCAACCTTTTGATCTCGAGAGAGGGAATAGGGAGATAGAACATGAGAATAAACAAAGTTTGAGTTTTTATTTTTTTATAAAATAAAGAATTAAACTTAGCGTCTAGGATAGGGATATACTTAGATGTCTCACTTGATTCATACGTAGGATGATAACTTTAATTAACTTAATTGGATTATTACATCCCCGCTCAGCTATGTAATTGTAATGTCCAAATTAGGTAAAAAATTATAGGTTGGAAAATCATGATCATGCAATGAACCCTACGAATCAACAACCAAGATAAGTAAGTTGACGAATGAAATTCAATAACATAGTATGATTGTTCGAAGTGCTTTAACCCTAAGATTTCCTCCATTTATTGTCCCAAGACTTTTACTTTAATTCTTTATATATTTTATTTTTAGTTTACAATTATTCAAAACTCTTCTTGTTTATTTTTTTCTCAATTAGTTAGACTAGAATTAGATAGGCGGTAAACTCAAGTTCCTGAGAGATCGATACTTGGGTTTCCTTGAGGCCACTATATTATTTGATAAGACTACATACTCTTGCATGTGCACTTAGGTGCGGTCAATTTTTTGGCGCCATTATCGGGGACTTGCTTTTTAGCAATTGTTTATTTTCGATTTACTTTTAGATTTATTTGGTGTTTTTTGTGCTTGGTCTTGGTTTTGTTTTTGCAGGAAACAGGTTTCAAAGTTTATAAGCTGGCAAGGGATCGGGAGTTGGTAGAACCAAGCCCAGAAACCCAACAACTTTACCATCAGTGCAAGAGAGAAGCAATACTTCTCCCCAGAGTTCCGCAAATCCAAGAAGGCCAAGAAAATAATATTCCTATGGCTGAACTACAAACTGCTAGTAGGAAGGTTAGGAAAGTGGCAGTCCCACTTCCAACGAACTTGACTTCCCTAATTCAAAGACCGGCAGCTGGGGAAATTTCGAGTTAAAATACAATATGGTGTAGCTTCTTATTAGCAGTGGACAGTTTGCAGGGCTTTCACACGAGGATCCACAAGTCCACTTGTAGACCTTCATTGAGCTTACAGATACATTCACTCCAACCGGGGTGACTCCAGATTATGTGAGGCTGACACTCTACCCCAATTCACTTATTGGGGAAGCTAAAAGGTGGTTGAATGTAGAGTCGGCCAGTTCAATCACAACATGGGATGACTTAGCCAGAAGGTTCCTTATCAAATTCTTTCTATCAGGCAATACTGTAAGACTTTGCAGTGAGATAGTGACCTTCAAAAAAAAGCCTGATGAAAACCTCTATCATGCTTGGGAATGCTTCAAGGCTCTTCTTTGAGATTTTCCACATCACCAATAGTCTAATGAGGTACTTTCTCATACTTTTGTAGAAACTCTTTATCACAATACAAAGATTTTGCTAGATTCAGCCACAGGTGGTCAAGCATTGGAGCTAACTTATGATGAGTTGTACACATCATTGAACCACATTGCACAGGGAAATCTAGAGTGGCATTCAGATTCTAGAAGTACCATAAAAAGAACTGCAAGAGGTATGCGGAAATAGTGGTCATGCAGAGACCATGTGTGCTTTAAATTTGAAATCTGTAATGTATATGAGCAATGCTCAAAGGCCAAATTATGGTAATACCTACAACATGAATTGGCAAACTCAGCCACCAAATCAGTTATAGAATGCCCCATAGACACAGGCCAAATCGAGTCAATCAACTAGCAATATGGAATAGATGATGAAGCAACTTGTAGCTAGTCAAACATAATTAATTACGGATCTAAACAGTCAAAGGACAAAATTATAAAATTAGAAAGTAGCGCAAAGAAGTTTAGACTAATAGGTTGGACAGATACAACAAGCGTTAAATACTAGACCACAAAGTGGTTTGCCTGCTAATATAGAAAATTCAAAGCAAGTCATGGCAATTACCTTGAGAAGTGGTAAGGAGCTTGAAGGAGAACCTCCAAAGACAAATAAAGAGGTAGATGCTGATGTGTTCACCCAACATGTTAATGACAGAGTTGCTAAAAATTCAAGAAAGTCTGAGTACTTGAATAAAAAATTTTCTAATCCAGAAATGAAAAAGTAGTTGTCACTACCCTTCCCTCAAAAGCAAATAAAAATGAAGGAGGATGTCCTGTTTAAAAAGTTTATTGATACATTCAAAGAGCTTCATATTAACTTACCTTTGCTAGATGCTTTGCAGAGTTTGCCTAAGTATGGAAAGTACTTGAGAGATGTGGTAGCGAAGAAGGTGAAACTGTAAGATGTGGGAGTCATAACACTCATTGAAGAGTGTAGTACAGTAATGACATAGAAAATTCCCAAGAAATTGAAAGATCAAGGAAAGTTTGCTATCCCTATTCAAATTGAGAGTAAAGAGGTTCATGCATTAAGTGATTTAGGAGAAAGTATAAATTTGATACCCCTATCTCTATTTGAAAAATTAGGCTTTAGAAATTCTAGATCGACCACCGTGGTTTTGCAGCTAACAGATGATTCCATGGCATATCCGAAAGGAATTATTGAGGATGTCCTCATAAGGGTTGGTAAATCTGTTATTCCTCCATACTTTTTTGTTCTTGATTTTAAGGCAGACGAAGAGGTACCAATTATTTTGGGGCACCCATTCTTATGATCGGAGGGATTTGATTGATGGTAGCGAAAGAACATTCAAGATGAAGGTATATGATGAAGAGGTGGTATTTGATGTTTACAAGGCCCCCATTGAAAATTCCTTATATAAAGATTTATGCATGATCAATGTGTTTGAAAGGGATAAGTGTGGGGTTCCGAAGTGACTAAAGACCTCTTTAGCCCGATTGAGTAGCCTAAGATGAAGCCACCAATTCCTAACATGCTAAAACGTAAAAGAGGTCAGAAACGAATGAAAAAATCCCTCTTGAAGGAGAGTAAAAGTGTGAAGGAATATGATTGAGTTGATATGGGTCATACTGCGATACTTAATTAGGCACTTCTTAGGAGGCAGCCTGAGCTAAGGTATGTTTTATTTTCATTTGTTAGTTTTTATTTCACGTAGTTTGCATTTTTGGTTGAGTCATGAGTTAACGGGAAGTCTAAGTACCATAAATTTGAGCTTGGAGCATGGCAAAGAGTGAGTGTGGGGTTTTCATGGATTTATGTGTAAAGATGTTACTAGCTAGGCCTAAAGGCCTCAGAGAGTATTTCTATCTTTTTTAGTTTTAAATTCACTTTGAGGACAAAGTAGATTTTTTAAGTGTGGGGTAAGGAAATTCCCAAATTTTAACTCAATTTTAAAAAAAAATTAGGATAGGAATAAGTGAGATATTCTTATTGGTGCTATTTTTTATTGCATGAAGCAAGCGGGTTTGTTTGTAAAAGCATGTTGAATTGTGTGAATTGCTACTTTTGAGACTCTTAGGCTCAAGTTTTTGACTCTTGTATTTGTGTCTTAAATTTGAATTCATGCTATTGTTTAGTTGGGAGTCTATGATGATCCTATTGATTTGAGCATATGCCATGTGAGTGTAAATTTTTTAGATATATATTTCTTGTTGCATATGATATCATGAACTTGCCCGGTGTGCGTGTGAAGAGAAATAAAGAATGTGGATTTAGGAGATGATTTAGGCATTACTTTGATAGCCTTGTGTTATCTCTTCTATTTGAGCTACCCTTGTGCATTATCCTAGTTAACCCCCATTGATCCTTTAGCTTTTTCTTTGGTAGCTTCATATGCAGCCTAATTCCCTTTTTGGATAAACCTTAATTTGATCCAAAAAGATCCTAAGAGCTTTAGTTGAAAAAAAATTGAATTAGTAAGGAGTTTAAGAAATTAAAGAAGAAAAAGGTGAAATTGATGCCCCAAGGTAATAGTTATTGGTTTTTATATTTGATTAGTGGTGGATGGTGGTGATATAAATGATGTTAGAAATATTTCCATGATGGTAAAAAAAGAGAAAAATTGATTCTTGTGGTAGTAAACTATACATCTACCAAGTGTTTGTGAAAATGCTTAAAAAAGATGGGGCGGAAATTAAAGGTATAGGTGGATGAAAATGTGTAATTTGGTTGTTGGAAATTGATTTTAAATAGTTAGTGTAGTGTATTAAAGTGCTTAGAGAGGTTATTCACTATTCCCAAATAGTTCCTACCTATCCATTAGCCAATATTACAACCCGAAAAAGTCCTAATTGATCCCAAGCTTTACATTTGACTATTAGTAGAGCGCTACACTAATGGCAAGCCTATGGTTCATTATGTGTAACTTGTGAATTCTTTGTGAGAGTGAGTGTAACTTGATTCCTATACCCATCATGTTATGAATTGCAAAAATTTTGAGTGATTATGGATAACTCTCTTGTTGTGATGGGCACATGTTTGATGAATGTGAGTGATTTGTATGATGTCCTTGATTGAATAATATGCATGAGTTTGCTACGTGTGGAGTCCATTCTTGAGGCTAGGATGTTTTGGAAGTAGGATTCTTGAGCTTTCAATTGTGTATAACATGCTTAGTGTTGTAAACTTGCATTTCGTGTAGTCATTATAGTGCTAGCTTAAATTTCTTACATATACTAGAAGTGTGGAGTCTCTTCATCTCATGGTGTTTATAGTTAAGAGTTGTTCAAGGACGAACAAAGCTTTAAGTGTGGGGTGGTGATATTGGGTGTATTTATGTACTCTAGCATTACAATTCTAGCCTTTTTAGCCTTATTTTGAGGATGATTCTTATACTATATGCATTGATAATTATATAAATAAGCATTTATGTGTCCAAGTATATATTTAAAATGTTTAATGGTGGTTTCACATGAGTTTTGATTCAATTGGAGCATTTAGAGTTCAACCGAGGAAACTAGTGCAATTAGCTTGAGCTAGGTGTTTTTCTAGTCTATTGTGTTGAGTTCTAATGTATATTAATGAGTTACTATGATTTTTATTATGTATTTATATGTAAAACAACTTAGCTATAACGTTCAAGGGTCAATTGAATCAAGAAAAGAGTCAAAACAATGAGTTAAATGTCAATGTGAATTTAGCCTATGCTTAGCTCGTGTTTCTAGTTCATTGTTGAGGATGTTGTGTTGTTTTGAGCTCTAAATTGTTGTGTTTAATGCTATAGGATGCTCGTTAAATGTGTTATGATGTTATATGAAGGATATACAATCTTTAAATCAAGTGAAGACAACTTAAAATGACTCAAAAATGACCACCGAAGCACAAGATGCAAGCTGGACACAAATTTGGACCCCTAGAAAGTTTGAACGTGTATGGAGTTGTGTTTTTACAATTGGAGCGTGCTGCATTCCATTGGATTCAGAAGGGGAGCAAAATGGTGAAACATCACATCGCGGAGCCGTACTAATTCACAATTATCCTAAAATAGTGTCTCAACGCTATTGCACTGGTTAGTGCCTATGACCAAAATCAGGAGTTAAGTGCTCAGTTGTGCCCAATAGTGCCTAAGATGCCATTTGACACTGTGGTACGACGTACCAATGATTAAAATCAGGGGAAAAGTTCCTAACTGAAGGAAAATGATGTGGAAACCTAATTCAAGTGGGTTTATGACTTATATACTATAAATATAACGTCTTAAAACACGTTTTGGGACATCTTTGAACCCCTAGATCACTTTGAACAACATTGGAGTCTACCAAAACTTCTATTTAGGTTTTTATTTCTTTAATTTAGCTTTTTTTTTATGGTTTTAATCATTCATACAATTAATTGGATGTTGATTATGGCTATGAGTGGCGAAAATACTCCCTTTCCGAGGTTGAAGCCAAGAACATGATTATTATTGCTATGAATTAAGTTTGTTTTCTTTTCTTATCAATATTGGTTGTTTGTTTATTCTCATTTTAACTATTTTATTAATTTGTAACCCTTAGAATACATCTATTGTCAACCTTGTGAACCCGGGAGAGAGAATAGAGCGATAGAACATGAGAATAAACAGAGTATGGTTCTTGATTCTTTATAAAATAAGAAATTTGAATTAGTATCTAGGACAAGGATGTACTTAGATACCTTACTTGATTCATATGTAGGATGATATTTGTTAAGAACTTAAGTGAATTATTACATCCCTGCTCAACGATGTAGGTGTAAGGTTCAACTTAGGTAATAGATTAGAGGTTGGGAAATCATAATAGCGCAATTTACCCTACAAATCAACAACCAAGATAAGCAAGTTAAGGAATGAAATCCAATGATTGTTCATAGTGCTTCAACCCTGGGTTTTCTCCTATTGATTTTTACAAGATCTTTACTTTACACATTATTTAATTTACTAGCAATATAGAAGCTCAATCTCTCTTTTGGTTACACTCGCATCAAGTGAATCTAAATTGTGAACTGAAATCAAATCATTGTCAAATATAGTCTCTGTGGGATAAATAACTCGGCTTTCTTGAAGGCCACTATATTACTTGGTAGACCATGTACACTTGCGTGTGTGCTCGGACGCTCTCAAGTTTTTGGCGTTGATGCCCTAAGGTAATAGTTATTGGTGTGAATATTTGATTTTTGGTAGATTGTTATGATATAATTTAAGCTAAAAATATGTCATGATTGTGAAAAAAGAAAAAAATTGATTCTTGTGGTAGTAATTTATGAGTTCGACAAGTGTTTGTAAAAATGCCTAAAAGAAATGGGACAAAAATAAAAGAGATGGTAGACAAAAATGGTGTAATTTGGTTGTTGGAGAGTGGTATTAAATGTATGATATAGTGTATTAAAGCGCTTAGAGAGGTTAGTCACTATTCCTAAATAGTTTCTACCCGTTCCTTAGCCTGCATTACAACCTGAAAAAGTCCTATTTGATCCTAAGCTCTACATTAAACTGTTAGTGGAGCACTACACTAAGGGCAAGCCTTTGGTACATTGTGTGTAACTTGTGAATTCTTTGTGAGAGTAAGTGTAACTTGATTCCTATACCCATCGTGTTATGAATTGCATAATTTTGAGTGATTATGAGTAACTCTCTTGTTGTGAGGGCACATGTTTGATGAATGTGAGTGATTTGTATGATATTCTTAATTAAGCAATATGCATGAGTTTGCCATTTAGGTGAGTTAATTTTTTAGGCTAGGATGTTTTGGGGTAGTGTTCATAAGCTATTAATTGTGTAAATAATGTGCTTTGTGTAGAAACTTACATTACGTGTAGTCATTGTAGTACTAGCTTGAGTGTCTCGCATTTAGTAGAAGTGCAGCATTACCTCAGCTTTTTATGCTTAGAGTAAAGAGTTGTTTGAGGACGAACAAGGATTTAAGTGTGGGATGATAATCTGACGTGATTTTATACACTTTTATATCATTATTCTAGCTTATTTCGCCTTATTTTGAGAGTAATTTGTGTGCTTAACGTGTCTATATTCATATAAATAAGCATTTAAGTGTCCAAAGGTGTGATTACAATGTCCAAGGTATTTTTTAAACAAGTTTGTACTTAATTGAGTAATTTAGAGTTCAACCCGGAAAACTAGTTTTACTAACTTGAGCTAAGTGTGTGTCTAGTTGGTTTCGTTGGATTCTAATGTGTTTAGTTTATTCTAAATATATTAATGGTGTAATTTTATGAGGGATAACTTGTTTGTAATGTACAAAGTTTAATTTGATTAAGCCAAGAGTTGGGATAATAAATAGAAGATCATTGCAAATTTGTTTTATCTTAGCTCTTATTTTGATTTGTTGTTGAGAATATTGTGTTGTTTTAATCTTGAATATGTGGTGTATGATACTGTAGGAGGTTTGGTGAACTAAATACGGTGATATATTAATAATAAAAAGGCTCAAAATTTATTAAAAATACACTACAAAAGATATGGGTAAAGGATAAGATGTTCTACACTAAATCAAATTTATGAATACAAATTCCAATGAGATGACGCGAAGTCAACATGTCGCATCGATGTGCCCAACGCATTTAGCATCGTGTCGCGTCGCTCAAAGTAACTGTTGCGCCGACACAGCTAGGAGCATTACCCATTTTCAATTGAATTGGCAATTAAGGAAGGCGGCTGAACATGTTTAATTTGGTTACTTTTGGGGAGTATTTCATGGGGAGGCGTGAAAGCTTTCTGAATCCCATTTAAATTGGGAATAATATTACATATATTTTTGAGACAATTGATGGACAGCTAGGCAGCCTTTTGGGGGAAGAAAATTATAAAAACCCACTGGACACGTTATGAACTCTGAACTGTTTTTGGACGAAAAGAGGAGGCCACTACACAGTTAATTAAGTTTTATTATTTTTATTTAGTCTTTTATTTTTCATATCATATATTCAATTATTTAGATTGAGATTATGAATATTAGTAGCTAAAACCCTCCTTTCGAGGTTAAAGTCAAGATAATGAATACTATTATTTTGGATTAATTTCAGTTAATTTTGCTTATCATTTTTGGTTGTTTATTTATTCTTGTTTTAATTATTTTAAGGATTCGCGACCCTTAGAATACATATATTGTCAAACTTTTGATCTTGGGAGAGAGAATATGGAAATAGAACATGGGAATAAACAAAGTTTGAGTTTTTATTCTTTTATAAAATAAAGAATTAAACTTAGCGTCTAGGACATGGATGTACTTAGATGCCTTACTTGATTCATACATCGGATGATAACTTTAATTAACTTAATTGGATTATTACGTCCCCGCTCAACGATGTAGTTGTAATGTCCAAATTAGGTAAAAGATTATAAGTTGGGAAACTATGATCATGCAATTAACCCTACAAACCAACATCCATGATAAGCAGGTTGACGAATGAAATCCAATAACATAATATGATTGTTCGAAGTGCTTTAATCCTGGGCTTTTCTCCATTGATTGTCCCAAGACTTTTATTTTTACGCTTTATATATTTTATTTTTTGTTTACAATTATTCAAAATTCTTCTTGTTTATTTTTCGTCAATTAGTTAGACTAAAATTAGATAGGTGGCGAACGGAAGTTCCTAAGAGATCGATATTTGGGCTTTCTTGAAGCCACTATATTACTTAATAAGACCACATACACTTGTGTGTGCGTTTGGGCGCTGGCAGACTTCTCTAAAATTGTAAATCCATTGTGGATGTTATTGGATAAGGTGGTAAGGTTTATGTTTAATGATGCTTGTTTGAAGGCAATTGAGTGCCTAAAAGAGAAGTTGATTTCATCCCCTATTATTATATCTCCCGATTGGTCCATACTATTTGACATTATGTATGATGCTAGTGGCAAAGTGCTAGGTGGATTTGAAGGCTAAAGGTGAGAGAATATCTTACACTCTTTCTACTATGTCTTTAATGAAGTTAACCCTACGCAAAAAACTTATACTGTGATAGAACAAGATTTGCTTGTTGTGGTACTCAAATTTGAGAAATTTTAATCTTGTTTGCTTGGCATGAAAGTGATAGTGCATACTGACCACACAATTCCTAAGTACCTCATGGTGGAGAAGGATGCAAAATCGAGGTTGATCCATTGGGTACTATTTGTGAAGAAATTTTACTTTGAGGTTAAGGATCCAAAGGGCATTGAGAATCAAGTGGCTGACCACTTATTATGACTTAAAGAAGAGGCCATGTTGAAACTAAAAAATAAGATAGAAATTGATGATACTTTTTTGGTTGAGCAGATATAACTACTTCATAAAATTTGATTCTGTGGTTTATAGACTTTGCAAATTATTTTGTGAGAGTTGTGGTTCCTTAGGGCCTATTATTTCAGCAAGATAAGAAGTTCATGCATGATGTGAGGAAGTTCTTTTGGGATGACCATAATTGTTCTAGATTTTTGTAGCTGAATTAGTTCAGAGATGTGTTCCTAAGTTTGAGATGATGAGTATCTTTAATGCATGTCACTCATCACCAATTGGGGGTCATCATAGTGGTGTGTAGATTGGACACAAGATATCACTATATGATTATTATTGGTCCACCATTCACAAAGATCTGCTTAACTGCGCTGAAGCTTGTGACCAATGTCAAAGGTAAGGAAATATCTCATAAAGTAAAGAGCTTCCAATGACCACTATCCTTGAACTTGAGCTATGTTATTTATGGGTGTTGATTTCATTGGACCCTTTATAATCTCACATGATATGAATTATATTCTTATGGTTGTTGACTATGTGTCAAAGTGGGTGAAGCCAGTTGCACATCCAAGGAAAGAGGGGAAGAGAGTCACAACCTTTTTGTATTAAAATATATTCTCCATGTTTTGGACACCAAGGGCTATCATTAGTGATAAAGGTCATACTTTTGAAATCATCTATACAAGGCCTTGTTTGAGAAATATGGTGTGAAATATAAGGTGGAAAAACCTTACCATCATTGAGGTCTCCAATCATAAGATCAAGTCTATTTTGTGATGACTGTGAATGCAAATTAGACGGACTGAGATAGAATATTTGATAATATCAAACAACATTTAAGACCGTTGTTGGTACTTCCTTATATAATCTTATGTATGGCAAGGCATGTTACTTGTCTATCAAACTTAAGGATAAGACATTGTGGGATCTCAAGAGATGAGTCTATAATGGAGTGATACAGCTAGATTAAGACTTGAGCAGTTGAATAAGATGAATGAATTCTATATTTATGCATATGAATAATTAGCCTTGAGCAAAGAGAAGGACAAATTATACCAAAATCGTAAGATTGAGAAAAGAGAATTCACCGTAGACATTATGACATTGTTATTTGATTCTAAACTGAAGTTGTTTCCTAGTAATCTAAAGTTAAGATAGAGAAAATTGTGTAGAGTGGTTATAGTGTTCCCAAATACTACAAATGGTCTGGAAAATAAAGACGGACTGAAATTCAAATTGAATGCCAAAGAGTGAAACACTATTTCTGTGAGATTGAAGAGGTGAAGATAATTTTTGAAATGGATCTAGTGAGTGCTTGAGAATCCAAGCACACACGAGTAGTGCAACAATGTTAATCAGGTGATTTATAGCAGGCAACCCATGGGCTAGTAGGTGAAGTTTGAGTAACTAACTTGGACATATCATGCCGCGATATTAAATCAAGCACTACTTAGGATGAAACCTAAGAATTTTGTACTTTTTAATTTAAAAGATAATGTCTGTTACTTTTGTAATGACTATGTATAAAATAAACTCAAGGAACTAGAACTAGTACTAAACCCATAAAAGAATTGCATGATCGTGGGAAGGTCGTATGATCGTGGGTTCATTCATTTACATAAAGTCCAGATGAGTGTGTTTTAGGAGTTATCCTATGATTAGTTATCACGATTATACTTGGATACCACGATTGTGGTATCAATCGACTGATGGAAATCCTGCAAATCAACAACCATAAGATAGAACCAATGAATTTAAGAAATAGTCATTTTTACACCCTACGATCGTCCTTAAGATTGTGGGTTTCTAGGTAAGTTTTTCTAAAGTATCCTAATGCAAACACATTCAAAAATCATGGTTTTATTCCATGATTTTGGGTATGATTTGTCTATTGGGCCCTGTAGCTTAAACTCACCAGACCTGACTCTATTTTAAAAAAAGCCCTAATCCACTATACTTAGGACTCGGTAAAACCCATTATTTAGTCAAATACAAATTGACACACACTTATAAAATCAAGAGAGCAAAAATATAAAATCTTACCTTAATTTGGTGTCAGCTGCTCCTTGTTGTCTTCAAACTCATATGTCTCTAAGCATTCAAAAATTCAAGAGTAAAATAGTAAGTATACTATTCATGCTTTAACATTCTTTCCATGATTTAAAATTAATAAAACACGAGTGCATAATTGCATTCATAGGTAGTAGTAGAGTTTATTAGGTTTTCAAACAAATTATTATGTAGTTACAATCTGAATGAGTAAGTATTATGGGGGAAGGGGGTAAAATTTGAGTACCCTTTTAAAAATATGGTCATTTAGGGTCAAAAAGGGAAAAATCTTTTGTTTCAGAATCTTTTTAAGTGTTAGTTCACACATAACGACATAATCTACAATCATGGTATCAACGTATGATCATGGGATAGATCATTATGGGTGTTAGTTATTAACTTGAAGGGAGTTCATCAACTTATTAGATCTCAAGATCTTTCTATAATAGTATGATCATGATATGTTGTCATTTGATGTGACACCCTCTTAGGAAATTTGAGGGATACTTCCCACAATCGAAGGTATGGTCTTACCTTTATTGCACGATTATTTGGAAGTTCATCTATTTAAATATTCTACATAGTATTTTTTTATTTCATTTAAGGATAATATTTGTTTGTTCATGTAATATGGCACCTAAGACACTCAAGAAAAAATAGGATTTCTCAAAAATGGTGGCATGCAAGGAAACAACCCTAGCGTCTAAGAGTAAGTCCAAAAGTTTAAGTGGTTCGAAGGTCAAGTACTCCATAACCTCTTTTGATTATCATCATACACCTCAAACCATTAGGGATAAGGCCAAGGCACTTAAAAAGTCCTAGGATAAAGCTACACCTTAAATTGCCTTGTTGCCTACAACCACTTCTATTAAACCTTTTTAGTTTGAAGAAGGAGGTCAAGAATCAAACCTCAGTGAGAGTGAGTCCAAAGCTGCACAGAATTCTAAGGAGGTAAGTCCATATAGGAGAAAGAGTCCAACACAAAATTTTTTGAAGGACGTGCTACAGGAAAGACTCAAAGAAGGTCCAACCTGAATCGATAGTTGATCCCATATGCTTAAGATTACTACATTGATCTTATTGAAATGAAAAACAAAGGGAATAAAAAGAGAAGTATTCAAGAAGAGCCTCACATAGTACCTGAGGAACTTTAACAAAGACCTGAGTTGGATCAGGTATTCAAGAAGTCCAAATTAGAGTGGATGACTAGGCAACAAAAAATGTATAAGGCTAAAAAAGTGATAGAGTTCTACATAAACTATGAAGCCACACTAAAGAATATGATTTATTCTATGAAGGAGAAAAATAAGAGTTAGTAGAACATATTAGACATAATACTAATAAGGGAAAAGTTTATTGATATATCATTCAAGAAGATTTCAATGGAATTGAAATACACTGGATTTTTTTCTTGAAAAATTTATGAGTTCTTAAACTCACTGCCTAGTCTATGACTCTTTTTATGAATCATAACGTGTCATTACAGGTCCTAAGGACCCAATAATAGCTAGAATATTATTCTATCCTAATGTTAATTCCTTGACTACAACTGGAGGTATGAATCATAATGACTCAAAATGAGTCATATGGTTCTATCCATAGACAAATGAATGTGTGCTCTAAGTGTTTCTGTCTTGACTGTGACTTGGAACCTATGATTCATAGGGTCAATTGAGGAGTCATATGGTGTGAATTATAGGGTCACCAGAGAAGGGTCATTTATCTACTATCTTGATTGTGACTTATGGTGATAAGTCATATAGTGACTCATAGTCACTGGTGTGGGGTGCATGGGTATGTGGAATAAACTAGGGGATTGTGATTTTCCTATATTTTTGTGAATGTGGGTAATTAAATTAGTAATAACCCCAACCCAAATATCGTAAAGATGGTTTTGGTTGTGAATATAGTTACATTGAGCTACTTTTAAAATAATTGCATGATATAAATAGGTTATTAAAACATGATGGTTTGATTTGATAACCTATTTGACCAGTTTCAAGGTGCTAAGTATTTCTCCAAGATTGATCTTAGTTTGGGTTATCAGCTATTAAATATTATGGAGGTGGATATCCCTAAGACTATTTTTCGTACCCAATATGGCTATTTTGAGTTCTTGGACAAGTCTATTGGGTTGACCAATGGCCCAATGATATTTATAGATCTCATGAATTGGCTATTCTATGAGTTTTTATACTTGTTCATTATTATGTTAGTTGATGATATTCTGGAGGATTCAAAGAGTAAGGAGAATCCTACCAATCACCTTCGTATAGTGTTGCAGACCCTTAAGGATCAGCGTTAGTATGCCAAATTTTTGAATTGTGAGTTCGAGTTGAATATTTTCACTTTTCAAGGTTATGTTGTTTCTAGGAAAGGGATCATGGTTGATCCATAAAAATTTATGGTGGTTAAGAAGTGGCCTAAACCCATGTCTCCAATCGATATTCAGAGTTTTCTGGGTTTGGCTGGATATTATAGGAGGTTTGTGGAGAGCTTCTCTTCAATTTCTACTCTGTTGGATAGATTGACTCAGAGAAGGTAAGGTTCTGATGGTCTGATTCTTGCAAGGGTACCTTTGAGAAGTTGAAGGATAAGATAACTTCTGCTTATGTATTGACCCTGCTTAAGGGTACTGATGTCTTTGTGGTTTATTGTGATACATCCTGTGTGGGATTAGGTTGTGTTCTAATGCAACATTGTTAGGTGGTGGCGTATGTCTTTAGATAGTTGAAGGTTTATTAAAAGAATTATCTAACTCATAATTTGGAGTTATTGGTTATGGTGTTTACTTTGAAGATATCGATCCACTACTTGTATGGATTTTATGTTGATATTTATTTTAATCATAAGAGCCTGTAGTATGTGTTCATCTAGAAGGAGTCAATATTAGGCAAAGAAGATAGCTTAAGTTTCTCAAGGATTATGATATGAGTCTGCATTATCATCTAGGTAAAGCTAACATGGTTGTTGATTCTCTTAGAAGGTTGTCCATGGGGAGCTTATCTCATATGGATAAAGAAAATAAAGGTTTGGTAAAGGATATTCACTATTTGGAGAATCTCAGGGTTCATCTCTTAGACTCCGAAGGTGAAGGTGTGATGGTGCAAGTGATGGTGAATTCATCTCTTTGTACTGTGGTAAAAGAGAAACAGGTCTTGGATTCTATTTTGATGCCGATCAAGGATGATGTTTGTCGGCAGAAAGTGATGGTTTTTGAGATTGGTGGTGATGGTATCTTGAGGTTCCAAGGCAAGTTGTGTATTCCTAATATCAATGGGCTGAGAGAGAGGATCTTGGCCATGACTCATGATTTGAGATCATAGTTCATCCCGATTCTACGAATATGTATCATGACTTGAAGGAGAACTATTGGTGGAATAACATGAATAAGGATGTGGCCAATTTTTCTAGCTAAGTGCATGGTGTGTCAACAACTAAAGGTTAAGAACATGAGGCCTGGTGGTTTATCCCAAGAAATAAAGTTACCTGTATGGAAGTGGGAAGTGATTAATATGGATTTCATTACTGGTTTTCCATTGTCTCGCCAACAATTTGATTTGATTTGGGTAATTGTAGATACGGTAATTAAGTCTGCTGATTTTATACCTGTAAAGATAAGTTATTCGGTGGAGGATTATGTTAAGCTCTTCATTCAGAGGATCGTGAAGTTGCATGGTTCTTCGGTTTCCATCATATCTTATAAAGGTAATCAATTATCTCTCACTTTTGTCATTCCTTTTAGAGAGGTTTGGGAACTAAGGTGAACCTTAGCACCGATTTCTACCCTCATACAAATGGACAAGCGGAGAGGACAATATAGACTTTCGAGGATATTCTAAGGTCTTTTATAATTGATTTTGGTGGTAGTCGGGATGATCATTTGCTTCTTATATTATTTGCGTATAGTAATAGTTATCACTTTTTCATTGGGATGACTTCATTTGAGGCTTTATATGCTAGGAGATGTCATTCTTCTATTGGATGGTTTGAGGTTGGCGAAGATAGGTTGTTTGGTCCTAATTTTGTTCATCAGTATATGAAGAAGGTAAAGGTGATTTAGGATAACCTTAAGACCACCCAAAATTGCAAAAATTCCTATGCAGATATGAGGTAAAGGGAATTAGAATTGGAAGTTAGCGATTGGATGTTCTTGAAGGTATCTCCCATGAAGGGAGTAATACAATTTGGTAAGAAGGGGAAGCTCAGTCCCCATTATGTAGGTCCATATTTGATTTTGAGAAGAGTGCGTAATATGTATTATAAGCTAGAGTTGCCTCCTTGTTTTGTTTCTACTCACTTGGTTTTTCATGTTTTGATGTTGAGAAAATGCGTGGGTGATCCCTTTTTTATGGTTCCATTGAGAAAGTATTGGTGTTTTAGACTCCTTATCGTATGAGGAAATCCTGATTGAGATTTTGGATCAGCAAGTCCGTCGGTTGTAGACTAAGGATAATGAAGGTTCTATAGAGGAACCAAAATCTTGAAGACGCTTCTTGGGAACTGAAGAGGACATAAAGTCCAAATATCCATTTTTCCCCATTCCAGATTATTATGCTTAAGGTATGTGTTAATATTACCATCTTTTTTCTGACTTTGTTAACGGAAATTATGATTTCCTTGATACTTTTGTTTTCTTTCCCTTTTAAAGGTAAGTGTGGGTGTACTCTATGTTAACTTATGCAAATAAAATCCTTATCCCATTATTTAATGACAGTGATCCTAAGGAGGGATAATGAAACACCTTGAATTTTGGTCCTTGAAAAATTTCTGAGTTTTTAAACTCAATGCCTAGACTATGACTCTCCCTATGAGTAGTAATATGTCATTGTGGGTCCGAAGGAACCAATAGTAGCTAGACCAGGGTGTTATCCTAATGTTACTGCCTTGACTATGACTGGAAGTTACGAGTCTTGAAGACTTAAAATGAGTCGTGTGGTTCTATCTGTAGCCAAATAGGTGTGTGCTCCAAGTGTTTCCATCTTGACTATGACTTAGACCCTAAAAGGTATAAGATCACCTGACGCGTCATGTGGTTTGAATTATAGGGTCACTATAGAAGGGTCCTTCAGCTACTTTCTTGACTGCAACTTATAGTAATGACTTGTAACATGTCCTTAGGAGTCACATAGTGACTCACAGTCACAGGTGATAATTTTTTAGCTTTTAATTAAGGGCACTTTTGATATTTCCCCTTTTCCCCAATAATGACCCACGACTTGAAAACCCTTTAGTGTGTTATTATCAGTCCAAAATAAATCAAAGTAACTTCTAAAACACTATCAATTCTCCAAGGTCAAGATACTTAGGGTTTCTAAGAAGTTGACCAGTTAGGGCTCTCAAGGCTGATTTCTCTCCATAACTCTTGATATTTTAGGTATGTGACTCTACCCCTAAATTTGTTTTACTTAAAGCATTAAATTATATGATTATTAATGAAGATTTGAAAATAGATCTTGCTATGGGTTGAGGGTTTTGGATGGATTGTTTTACCATGATTTATTATGTATTATTCATCCTTTATATATGGTTTTAAACTTGTGGGTGCATGGGCATGGAGAATAAACTAGGGGATTGTGATTTTCCCATATTTTTGTGAATATTGACTATAGAATTGGTAATAACCACAACCCAAATTTTGTAAAGCTGGTTTTCGTTATGAGTATAGTTACATTGAGATACATTTAGAACAATTGCATGATATAAAGAGGTTACTAAAACATGATGGTTTGATTTGATGATCAAAGGGGAGTCGATATTCCCCTACCTTGTATTAATGAACAAAGCGAGTTTGTTTTCCCCAAGTTAATGGAATTGTAATGGTATGATGATGTTACCTTGAAAGAGTAGTTGGTATGATGAAATTAATAGTGTATGCCTTCAGGTGTGTTGTGTTTTAATGAATGGGACTATGTGAAAAGTGTCTTAATTGTGATTAAAAGTGGCTTGTGTAGCCAGGCCGTGAAAGTGGAGGTGCCAAGGGACCAATACTATAAATCGTGGTTCCCGATGTTGGGGTCTAAAAGATTGTGTAGTTTGAGTCCCCCATGCTGAATAATTTTTCAGCTTTTAATTAAAGGCACTTTGGAATTTCCCCGTTTCCCCAATCATGACCCATGACTTAAAACCCCTTTAGGGTGTCATTATAAATCCAAAATAAATAAAAATAACTTTAAAAAAATCTCAATTCTCCAAGGTCAAGATTCTTAGGGTTTTCAAGAAGTTGATTATTACGACTCTCAAGGGTGATTTCTCTTCATAACACTTGATATTTCAGGCATGTGACTCTACCTCTAAATTTGTCTTACTTAATACATGAAATATGATTTTTTATGTGGATTTAAAAATAGGTCTTGATATCGGTTGAGGGTTTTGGAAGGATTGTTTCTTAAATTATTTTCCCATGATTTATTATGCATTGTTCATGCTTTATATATATATATATATATATATATATATATACATATATTGGTTTAATTTATATTTTATTAATAATCAAAAGTTAAAAAACAAGAATGGGCTAACCCATTCAAAATACAACCTAAGTAGCAAAGAAAATAAATATGTTTTCAAACTTGTGGGGTGCATGGGCATGCTGAATAAACTAGAGGATTATGATTTTCCTACATTTTAGTGAATGTGGACAATTGAATTGGTAATAACCCTAACCAAAATTTGGGAAGGTGGTTTTGGGTATGAGTATCATTGTATTGAACTACTTTTGGAATAATTACATGATATAAACAGGTTATTGAAACATGATGAATTGATTTAACGAACAAAGGGGGTTTAGTATCCTCCCACCTTGTATTAATGAACAAAAGGAGTTTGTTTTCCCTAAGTTAATGGAATTGTAATGGTATGATGATGTTACCTTTTAAGAGTAATTGGTATGACGATACCAACAGTGTATGCCTTTAGGTGTGTTGTGTTTTAATGAATGGTAATGTGTGAAAAGTATTTTAATTGTGCTTAAAAGAGGGACCAAAATTGGAAATCATGGTTGCTAATGCAAGGTTCTAAATAACTTGATGTTTCGAGTCCCCCATGGTAAATAACTAGCTGCTTAAGTCACCTTTGATATATACCTGGAGGTTCAAGTCGCCCATAGTGCATATGTACATATGATTATCATCTAGTTCATGCAGCTACACGCATTGAGGCCCTTTCCACTGGGGGGAAAGCTGGACCTATACAGCCCATGGTTTCTTTAATATGATAGTTATGCTACATAGCCCAGGCTAAACTTTTTAAAATGCATGCTAATCCTTATTCCCTATCCCAGATTGTTATATAAGTATATGGATATATATCTGTTCACACATGTATATGAACAGGTATGTTGAGTTGAAATGGATATTGAATTGTCATTACTTTATCCTTATACCTGAGTTACTTTCTAGTGCTCAACCCACTAACCATCTCCGGGAGTTGTATACCACGCAATGCAAGCACAAAAAATAATTCTACTTTTTTTGTGTTCTATTTGGTGGATCGTTTGGTTAGTTGGTCGTTTAAGGTTAAGTGGTTAGTTTCCATTCTCCAAAATACTTGATCATTCTATTAGATTCCGTTCATAAACTAGAACTAAAGAGTTAACATTAACATTATCATTGTCATTGTCATTGTTATTGTCAGGGTCGAGGGCATGTCCCGACATAGATTGTTTTCATAATTAGTAAAGGCCTTGGGGATAGTACATTGGATTGGGTATTGTTTTTGATATTCTTAGATTTTTCTAAGTTTATTACCTTTATATCTTGTTATATGTTCAGATTTCAATCACTGCTAGGAGTGTTATATCCTATTTGGCTAGGCAAAAGGGTTGGCCTCTGGTGCTCGATAGACTTGAGATCATGTAATGGCCAGGCCTTAGTTTGGGTTATGATAGACATTACTTGATGAAACATTTGAGCCGATAGGAAAAACTCCCCAATATGACTCTAGTATGACAGAATTGAAAAAAATGAAAAATTTGTCCAGTGAAGACAAGCTCATGTACTTTACTTGGTTGGTGGACTATATTGTAGAAGCTAAGACAACTGCACCATAGGTGAATAGGGTTTTTTTGTATTAATTTTGGGATTTTATTAATAATAGAGCACAGAAAACATAAATAAGTATTTACACAAAATGGACCAACCCATAAAAAATTCATAAATAAAAAATATGGTCCAAATTCTATTTGAAACTAATTCCGAGGGGATAATTCATAAATAAAAAATATGGCCCAACTTCTATCTAAAACTAATTCTCTACCCAATTCCCCTATTCTATTTCATGTATCCACTCTTTTAGGGTTTCCTAATTCAAACAAAGGCTTTATCGACCACAGAAACCCTAAAACACCAGGAAAATATTGCCTCTTCCTTTGCTGAATCAACACTTCCTCATGTATCTGCTTTGGGTAATCAATTCTATGCCATAAAGAGTTGTTCTTTCTGCTCATTTTGGCTGGCAGAAGTAAGCATTGATTGTTTCCTTGTGCTACCTTAACCTTTATTTTCAGCTCATTTGTCTTCTTTGTTGTTGCTCCTAGTTGTTCTCCCCAGTTGATGGGAAATACAACTTTATTTTGTGCTTTGTTGAGGGTTCTAGGTCCCTAAAGATTATTAGAATTCCGAGTTAGCTCTGAACCTAGCTCCTGCTTTATTTTTCATTGTTGAGTGTTAATCCAATTTTTGTAGTTATAGCCGGTATAGACATAATGGAATGCTCGGAACCACCAGTAATTGGATCATAATATCCTCTTTAGGTGTATATATTGCAAAACTGCCATGTAACCTTCCCCTTCTTTTGCTATGATTCCTTTTTGTTGGCTGATATAGTATAGGCTTGCTAGATTTTTCACACTTTTTGTTGCCCCTGTGCCTTGTAAATACTTGCATGTGAACAAAAAAAGTTGTAACCTTTCCAGCCCCTTCACCTCTTTGATGGTGACAGTCATAAGTAAGGACATTATAATTTATCACTGTTTAATATCTCTTTGTCTGTAACTTCCAACTACTGGAACATTGCGAATGTGAAATCCCCTTTATCAATGGCTAAATTAGTCAAATAATCAGCCAGTTGATTTCCTTCCCTTATGATGTGTTGGTACTAAACTTTCTTATTTTTCAATAATTTCCAAGTTTGCTCTATAGAATTTGCTGAGTTCCACGGACAAGTCCATTCTCTATTTAATATTTTTTTTATAAGAAGAGAGTTTTTTTTGAATTATTACCTTTTTGTGATGTGTGTGAGAACAATGTAATGCTGCTTGAAGAATATCATATGCCTCTGCTTCAACATTAAAGTGTCCTTTATTTTAGTTCCTTATGCATAGATCAAATCTCCATGTTCATCTCTTAAACAAAAAGCATAGGAACTAATACAAGGATTCTGTCTAAAGGCTCCATCAATATTATATTACACCCATCCTTCTTTAGTAAACTTCCAAAGTACTTTGATAATAATCACCTTTGATATTCTTTACTCCAATTCCTTCAGTATATCCGTCCATGCATAGAAAATTCTTGACTCGGAATCCTAATTTTGAGTAACATTCCAATATTCCTTGTTATATTGGATATTACTCTTTGTACTGATTAGCTCTTTCCATTATGCTTTATACTATTTCTTCTTCCCCAAAGTTTCCTGATGATCATGCTAGGGATGGTTTCATAATAGGATCTTTCTCTGCACCTAACGTCACCATTCCAGCATCCTAATATAGTTTCCCTAAAGCTTAGACCACCAATGTTAATACCTGCAAAAGAAGAAAAGTAGGACCATGTCCTTTTAACGTGTTATCTTAGAAATACATGAGATATGGTTACTTGATCTGGGATAGTACAAAACCAACATCTAGAGGAACCTTTTATTCCCTATCTTCTCATATTCTCATCGACTAGAAACTTTCCCTTCCAAATTTTCCACATCAGGAAAGCCATTTTGAATAGTAATCCTTTTATCCATATCACTTTGAAATTCCAAGTCTTTTCTCCTTTTGTCTAATATAATGCCATGCTGATCTAACTGTACAATTTATTTTTGTTTTAAGAATCCAAATAGGCCTGTCATCTCCACTTGTACTGACTGGGGGACAAATTTTTTCAATAATGTGATTAGCAATCTCCTGTAGAAACAATTAAGTGACCAACTGTAAGTCTATGTTCCATCTTTGATTAAATCCCTCACATTTTTATATCTTTCATCCTATTCCTTACTATTCTAAGTTAGAGTATATAAATTTCCTGAAACAGTCAAATTGTTAAACCATATACTAAAATTCCCTCTTTTTATTTGCCATGGAATCTAATGTTCAATTAACTCTCTAGCATGTAACCTCTTCTTCCAAACCTGAGAATCTTATCCTGTCCACCATATTACCTCATTGGGGTGCTTGTAATGCCCCAAAAACCTATCCTGAGATGTCACATAGTGCTCAAGGCCATACGTGGCCTCAAGCTAACCTTCTAAGCGTGTCATCACTTTCAGAACTCATTACAGCGCAAATCATGCTAAGATAAAGAGGAATAACCATGTCATGAACATACTAAAATACGAAGTAATACTGCCCTGTACAAACAAAATACTGAAATCTCTGAACACACTGGTACACTAGTCTGACAAAGCCTTTACTAGATAAGACTGAGGATCCATTGGGATAGATCCCCAACTGACTCGTACTGAACTGAAAGTAAACAACCATCTATTACCAAGACAAAATTGGAGACATAGGTCCTCGAACCATGAGGATTCACCAACCCCAGAAATATAGATGAAGGTACTCAAAGATCACTGTCGCTGCTGAGATTGAGCACCTGAACCTATATCATGAGGAAATATAGAATATAAAAGAGTATGGGAGTCAGTACTTGGGAATGTACTGAGTATGTGGGGGTGGATGCAACATTTTAAATAATATCATAAATGTATAAGAAAATCATGCATGCTGACAATGATAACTCTCTTCGCTTGAATTATCTAAAACATTATTTTCGTAAGTCATCAGTAATAACATACGCTTCATAAATCTCATAAATCATTTAACTCAACTCAAACTCTTTGACTCATGACGTAGAGTGACTCGGTAATTCATGGTACTTAGATCATTATGGACGTGGGAGTTTCTTATAACCGACATAACTACACCATGTGAGCCACTTGGAGTCCAACTTTTTACCCTCCTAAGGAGAGAACCCCATATTGGCGGGGGTGTTGTAATCTTGCTAGGGAGAACAACCTTAATCTCGTTATTAGAATCCCATACTCGTCCTCTATCCTACAATTATCAACATCAATAGAAGAACTATTAAAAAAATATGAAACAGCTATAAAAGATGAATTTGGTAGTACGACAACAATAGAAGAAGAACAAAATGAAGAAAAAGATACAAATAGAAATTTAATGTTAAAATTAGCAATATGTAATATGTGTAATATAGATGAATATACTTGCGCATTTAAAGAATATTATTATAAAGGAGTATATAGTATAGAAGAAAGTAAAGAGATAAGAACTCATGGGTCTATTATAAAGACCAAAACATAAATAAATATCTCATCTGTAGATCATAAACATCTTGTGGATTCCTAACCCGACTCAACTCAACACAATCTTTATCAACATTAAGTACATTTGCTTTTCGAATCATTTTCAAATATCAAAAGCTTCAAGGAAACATCATAGGACTCAATCTTGACTTTCAATCTCAAATATTGATATATATGTTCAATAGTCTAATTTCTCATGGAAAGGCATAACTCATGACACTTGTCTTAAATTGCTTAGAAATCATCAATACATAATGACAATATACAACTCATGGAATAAATTCTCAATTTAAGAAACATGATGGTGAAATAATCATAAATATCAAACTTATTCAACTCAAATCTCATAAATCATAAATAAAAAAATTTGGGTGTAAACCCACTTGCAAAGTCATGTAAATCAATAATAGAAAGTAAATCTTTAGGCACAAGAACGAAAGGAGTGTTCTTGTTCAAGCCCCACATACATTGGATTATAATTTTGGAGATGTAGAAACTTGTTTGGAACTTATTTCTCACTTTTAGATGAATATTCTTCATGCCCTTGACTTGGGGAACTTAATTCTCGAACAACTTGGAGAAATCCATGGAAGATCCTTGAATTTCTTGGAAGAAGATTGAATTTTTGGATTTTGGAAGAAACCCTAATTTCTAGATGTTTCTTGAAAGAGGAAAGGACAAAAATGAATGGCTATTCTCTACTAGGATATATATATAAGACCATATGGGGCAGAAATGACCAAAATGCCCTTTTGAAAAGGCTAAAATTCACTAATCGGGGCCTATAAGGGTCGATCCGACGATCTGTCACTCGAGTTCCAAAACTAGAACATTATACCTCGATGTGATGGTTGAAGTGACAGTCTATCAGAAACTGACGGACCACCAAGTCGTCCATCACTCGAGTGCCAAATTTGGGCCATGCTGTCTCGACTTGATGGACCCCTTGATAGTTCGTCAACTTTTGATGGTCCACCAACTTGGCCATCGTATGATGGCCTAAAAAAGGAGTCACTGCCTTGGCTTGATGGTCCACCATGGACCGACGGTCTGCCAGGTCGACCGTCAAACCTGGGCGATCCGATACCATTTAGTAAAACGGCCATAACTCCCTCGTTCGATGTCGGATTTCAATAAAATTGGTATCGATGGAAAGCTTATTCAATGCTCTTGTAACATCCCGAAATTTAGGTCTCGAGATATCACACGGTTCTTAGGGGTGCAAGTGACCCCAAGCTAACCCTCCTACTGGCATAACTCATAAACAACTGGATAAAATGCTTAAATCTATATAAAGTTAGCGAAAATATAGAACTTCTATGAACTTGATCAATATAAACATGAACTTTACAAGATTACAACTCTAATTTTACAAATGAAACTAAAAATGAATACACCAACTTCTACTGACTGTCTATGAAGCCTCTACTGGTACTGACTTCAGATAGATGGGTCATGACTCCAAACTACCTAATCTCAATACGCCCAAAGTAAGAAAAATACAAAACTTCTCGAACTGTATAATTGACTCATGCCCTCGAATCAAAAGGACTTATCACCACATGGGGGTGCAATGCAACATTATAAATAATATCATAAATAATTGTGAAAATCATGCATGCCGACGATAATAACTTTGTTTACTTGAATTAACTGAAATATATTCCTTGTAAATCATCAATAGTAATACAAGCATTATAAATCTTATAAATCATTATACTTAACTCAAACTCTTTAAAACATGACTTAGAGTGACTCGGTAACTCATGAAACTTGAACTCTTATGAATTTGGGAGTTTTTTATAACCAACATAACTACACCATATGAGCCGCATGGAATCCAACGTTTGCCCTCCTAAGGAAAGAACCCCACATTGGTGGGGGTGTAGTACTCTTGCCAAGGAGTACAACCTTAATTTCTCAATCACAATCCCATAATCGGCCTCTAGCCCACAATCATCAATTTCAATCCTACGGTGGTACATAGTTTTGGGAAAATACCATATTTCCCACTCGGTTTTAAATACTCCTCCCAGACTCAGCTCAGAAAGCATTAGGAAATCCACCTTAATGAATATCAATTCGTGGGTCCATTATAAAGACCAAAATATAAATATATATCTCATTGATAAATCATATACAACTGTGGATTCCTAACTCGACTCAAAATCAAACAATCTTTCTCAAAATCAAGATGTATCAATTCATTTAGTCATGGCAACATCAATAACTTTGAGTAAATATCAAGACTCATTATAACAACTCAATCTGATGAATCAATATAATCAATAATCCAATTTATCATAAGGAAGCTTAAAGATTGACACATGTCTTGAAAGCACTTGAAATACCAACTCATGGTAGAACATGAAATTCACAATATTAAATATCAAGTCATAATTTGGAAGTTGTAAAATAATCATGTATCAAAAACTTCTAGAAAACATCATAGAACTCATTCTTGACTCTCAAGCTCAAATATCAATATATATATATAATCAATAATAAAAATTCTCATAGAAAATCTTAAATCATGACTCTTATCCAAATCATTCGAAAATCATCAACTCATAGTAATAATATTCAACTCATGGCATAAGTTCTCAATTCAAGAAATAAAAAGATAAAATAGTCATGTGTATCGATCTTGAATAGGTTAAATATCATAAATCATTAATAAAGTAATTTGGGTGTAAACCCACTTTGCAAAATCATGGATTTCAATATTAGAAATTAAATCTTTGGGCACAAGAACGAAAGAAGTGTTCTTGTTCAAACCCCACATACCTTGATTATGGATTTGAATGAAGAAAATTGTTATAGACTCCTTTTCCACTTCTTGAGTTGTGGTTCTTGATGCTTTTGACTTGGGTACCTTGAATCTTGAACCAATTTATAAAATCTATGGTTGGATTCTTGATATTCTTGGGAAATTTGGATTGAATTTTTGAGAGAGAAACCTTAGTATTCTTGATGAAATGAAAGAAGAATAAAGTTTTATTCTTTACTTGGATATATATATATATGGAGGATCAAAATGGGTGGAAAAGACCAAAATACACTTTTAAAAATGCTCCTTAATTGCTGAAAAAAATGGCTGACGACATCCGCGATAGACCGTCAGAACTGTGATAGCCCATCACGAAATGTCGTCACAAAAGGGTCAAATTTTTTATTTTTTGCCTAAGGCTGACGACGTCGTCAGAAATATTATCCGAAAGTGACGACTTCGTCAGAAATGGCATCAGAAACGTGATAGCCCATCAGAACTGTCGTTACCATTTTTCAGCTTGACCATGTTAGAGTAAAATGGCCATAACTCTTTGCTCCGATATGGATTTTGGTGAAATTGGTATCGTTGGAAAGCTAATTCATTTATATATCCGTTGATAGGTCATGACTCAAAAATTCCAAGTATAATGAGAGATATACTCATTTGAAGTTGACTATACCAATATCCTTCCCAAGAACTCAATCGGTAAGGAATGTTTTCATTCGCCCAATCATTAGGACATCTTTAAGGACTTAATACACACCATCCTTGATTAGAAAACAACCAAAGAACTATAATTTATTTCTCAAGAGCTTGATTCATTATTTCACTATTGGTTAGAGTCTCGGGGATATACAAAATGGCTCTAACTTCCTTACCGGGTGTTCGATTCGGGTGAATCTTAAGTTGATGGAAAGCTTATCCAATTATCCACATGATTGAGAGTAGAATTTAGGGCAATAAAACATGAGATAAATAATAATCAATTTGGAAGTCATCCATAATCACTCAAAAGATGGATTTAGGCTTAAGAAACGATCAGGGTATTACAGCTCTACAAGACAAAAAGTAAAAATTAGAAAAATACAATATAGTTTAAACATCAATCACTTTGGAAGTAATACATATCCACTCAAAAGACGGATTTAGGCTTAAGAAATGATCGGGGTATTACAGTGCTCCCTTTTGCTATACTTATTATGCATATAAGTACTCTATATAGAATCTTTATTCCTAAAATTCCACTACAATTTGCAGAAGAGAGCCATAACCATATACTGCACCAGTATAAAACAAAGTCTTTCTTCATCTTCACGTAAACATAATGATTTCCATATTACCCAATGCCTACTTCCCCCTTCAATATGATTACTCCAGAAAATTTGAGCTAACATTTTTTAAATTGTATTCATTACATTCACCATAGGATTTATAATTGGTAGGCAGTGAATGGGAATACTTTATAGCACATGATTTATAAGAACAACTCTTCCTCCATATGATAACAATTTCCCTTTCCATCTTTGCAACTTACTGCTTATTTTGATCATGATGGATTGATAGAAATCCTTTTTCTTTCGTCATGTGAAATATAGGGCATCCAAGGTAAATGAAAGGAAATTCTTTCCTTAGGATCCTTGTAGCTACTTCTGTCATCATAATACTCTATGAGACACTCCCTCCTGCAAATATATTGCACTTTTCTCCTTATTAATCTTTTTCCCCGACACTTTTTCATAGCTTTCCAATGTAGATGTAACCCCTTGCAAAGTAGCTAAATAAGCTTTGCACTATATGATCATATCATCAAAAAAAGCAAAGTGATTAAAATTTGGGCTTCCTCTTGGCATACCAAACAACTTAAAATATTTTTTAAATGCCAAAGATTTTAAGGCTCTAGACATCAGCTCTACTGCTAGAAAAAAATGGTAAGGAGTAAAGGATCTCATTGTTTTAATCCCCTATAAGATCTAAAAGATCGTTTAGGTTGAACATTTAACACAATGGAGTACTAGTTGTTGCCCACTAACCTTTACATCATATCTATAATCATTTTACTAAACCAAACCTTTCTCAACTCTTTAGTGAGGTACAACTAATCTGCCCTATTATAAGCCTTCATAATAACTAATTTGATAACCATATTAGGGATCTTACCTCTGTTTATTATATTTGAGATAATTTCTTATACCACCAAGACATTCTCTATAATGCTTCTCCCTTAGACATAACTACCCTATTCTTCAGATATGATATCAGGTAATAGATTCTTGATTCTCTCATCAATGAGTCTAGAAAAAAATTTATTCATAAAATTACTTAGAGAGATTGGTCTCATATCAGAAAATGTATTCACCACAAACTCTTTTGGTAGAAGAACCAAGTTTGTATGAGTAACAAATCTTGTTTATTCATAGACACAAAAGAAATCTACCACTATATGATTAACATCCTTCTCAATAATATCCCATGCATCCTGATAAAAATCTCTAGTCATTCCATATGGGCCTTCTATACTATTTTCATTCAACTCCTTCACTACTTTCATAACCACATGGATGTCAGAGATTTTATTCAGCTTCTCATTCTATTCTTCATTCACTATTGTAGATAATTCATCCAACATTGAAAATTCTTCATTTTTTTCATTTGAGAATTGCTTTGGAAAAAATGTAACTGTTGCTTTAGCAATCTCATCATGATCTTAAGCCACTCTCCTTTATCATTCTAAATTCTTTTCACCTTTTTTCTATTCCTTTTGCCTTTAATGACTGTATGAAAGAACATGGTATTCTTTTCTTCATTTTTAGACCATTCTAAGCATGCTTTGTGCTTCCAAAACTCTTTTTCTCATCTAAGTTTGATATTCAACTTTGCCTGTGCTTTAAACAATAATTCTCTATTTTTACCTAAAGTTAATAACTCAAACTATTTCTTCCTTACCTTCATAACTTCCTCCAATGTAGAAATTTCTTAAAAAATGTTACCAAATCTTTCTTTACTCCATTTTATTAAAGCATATTTAACTTGCTTCAACTTATAATGAAATATTATGAATGGATTACCATGTACTTCTGTTTTCTAGTTCATCATAAATAATACCTTGACTTTGACCTCCTAAGTATGGTGGTCCAATGTCTAGCACCAATGATCACCATCCGTGAATGATATTACACTTTTTGTGGATAACACTGGAATAGTTGTAGCTTTTAAAGCAGAGTTGGAGATAAATATCTCATGTGTTATTATCAATGAGATATAGGAGTGGGCACTTCTTTACCACATGAGTTTACCCTTCAAGATCATGGTGACAACACTGTGTTGTAAAGTTTTTGTACCAAGCATTCTTTCAATTAACAATTTGATTAGACAAATAAAAACTATGGACATAGCATTAATCAAGATTTGCCAAATCAAGCTACTCGAGCTCAAGGACCTTTGCCTTATTTGCCTTTACATGTTACTGAGAGAGTTGCACACGTTGTTGATGTTTTGAAGTTTGAGGCCGACACTATTTCATCTTCCTCTTCTTAGTAGGACATAGCACCTTTGAGTAAAGTACAGTATGTGCTTGTAGGCTACAACCTTATTTTGACATCCTTTTTGGATCAAATTTTGAGGACATAGGATTTTTATATTGAACCCACTTTGACAATTTTTAGAGCTATATAATGTCTAGGTTAGTGTAACGCCCCAAATCTAATACCCAGAATTCTACAGGGTGCCCATGACCCTGAAGGACCACAAGCTAACCCATGAATGATATCTATAATTGAGCACTGCATAATAACTGAATAAATGCAGAATATAAGATGTAAGGTAGTAAGGTTCAATACTGTAACATGTCTAATAAAACAATATCTGAGTGGGGTATAGAAATAGCCAAAACTGAAATAAACTATCTGAATATACTGTAGTCTAAAGCCTCTAAACTGTTTGAAAATTGTGGAGTTGATGGGACATGTCCCCAACTAAGTCTAAAATATTAGAAATGATAAAATAATCAAATAATAAAATCCTCGAATAATGAGGACTCACTACTAACTCTGACTGCTAAAACTGGAATGCTACTAATGCTCTGGAGCTCATACTTCTGAACCTATGGTATAAAAACACCATAGCGCAAATGCATCAGTACGATTGAATGTACTGGTATGCAAGTGGGGCAGGCTAAATGTAAAGGGTTCATATGCATAAACAATACTAACTGACTGTATAACATGAATATGAGATTACAAGCATGAAAAAGTAACTAAAACTGAATACATGATAATACTGACTACTGGGTCTAAATATTGATAACATGAGTTACTAATAACTGACATAACTATTACTGAGTGACTGTATCTGACAATTTAGATTATTATGGAACTAGCTGAGTTCTATACTGTGCTGAGTGACGGTATCTGGCAATTCGGATAGCTGAAGAACTATCTGAGTTCTATTACTGAGAATGAGTGACTGTATATGACAGTCCTGATTCTGTAACTAAAATTATGGGAGAATTCATCTAACTGATATGCTCCTTTTTCTAAATAGTTCTAGGGTCTAACCTGTGACCTCAGTGGAAGGGTGTCAATACCGCCCTACTAGTAAGGACAAGCTGTGAGAAATCCCTCATCTAATAGGTACACTAAAGAGAATGGTGGGATCCTCATATAAAAGGTTAAGCCACCTCATCTACCCTCAACTAAAAGATTTGATGTCTGAACCTATGCTGACTACGTAGTTCTGGAGCTCAAGGATTGCTTCTAAGAATCACACCCTCAACAAACAGGTGAGTTCCCATCCTTGGGCTCACTCGATGCTGAATTCTACTCCCATCTGAATAGTCACTGAACATGATTAACTAAACTGAACTATCCAGAGTTCATTGAGTATTGTTAACTGACGGAATACTATTAAGATCTGATAACTGACTGAGATTATTGAGATTACTAAGTTTTCCTGAGTTATGTAACTGACTAAATTCTACTGAGTTCTGAAACTGATTGAGAATACTACTAATCATGGCGTGACTGAGATTTATCATGAAACCAATGCTGGCTCTAGGCACACAGCTAAGTTGAAGGGTACAAGTACCCCCAAAACTTGATAGCATGAAATTGACACCACATGACGCTTCTTTGAAAATAGGACCATAGTCCACAATTCATAATACAATCATTGAGGCATTTTATCAAGAACTTGGGAGTCATAAGATTGAACATAGACAAGGATGCATAATAATGTATCATGATTCATTCACTAAGGCTTTTTATCAAACACTCAGCATACATTGAACTTATACATTAATAGGTATCTCTCATTAACATGTTATAATGGAAATAGTTCATTCACATGGACATTTCATCAAACACCTAGTGAGCATAATATCTGCACATAGCACTATACAACTAATAGTCATCATAATTTACATTCCCATTGGCAAAATTTCAAGGGTTTAACATGTTTTTACATGGTACTACACATATATTTCTTTACTTCACATAAAAATTGCGATTAAATCAATAACTAGAGAACCCATTAACATAATAGTCATGAACACAATCAAACTAAATCATAAAAACCATCAAAAACATTATCTTGAGTTTTTGAAAAGGTTTCTTGAGCTCCAAGGGTGGAAGTAACCCTAGGATGAGCACTTGCCATACCTTGGATGGAAAATTTTAACATACCTTGGATGGAAAAATTCTTGAAAACTAACGGTAGAATCTCTTGAAATTGAAGCTTCTATGAAAACCCTAGACTTGTTCTTGAGAGTAACAACAATATTTTGGTGAAATAATGGCTAAATCTCGTGTTATAGGCTTATATTGGGGTGGGAAATTTACCCCTTTTCCCTTAAAAACATGGACATTGAATGACTGAAAACTGGGCATGGATGCAATTCGCGATAGGGTGCATCAATGCATCAAATCGATACCCAACGCGTCACGCCAAAATCGCGCTAGCCTCAATAGCTTTTCAAGAAGTCTCTATAATAATGTTAAACAGCACGATAGGTGATGCAGTGCACCAATATCGCATTGGTCCACTATTTTGGGACACCAAACATTGTCTAAACGAGGTCTGAAAAATCCAAAACTTGTATGGAACACCTATTGACCTCTCTAATCATGAATTAACAAAAAAAATGTACCATTAAAGAAAATTAAGGTGGTAAAATAACACTATCAACTTTTGATGGCCAAAAATAAACTAAGTCTGAGAACTTAGCTAGAATTTTCTAAGTATGGGACCCCCTTGACAAGCTTAAAGGCCTAATTTAAGCTTAGAAATTTTGCGGGGTCTTACAATATCTCCCCCTTTAGAACATTCTTCCTTAAATGAGACTGACTAAGATGAAAAAAATATAAACTAAAGTATATATAGGACGTGAATAACTAAAACATGATTTCATGACTGACATGACTGATAAACTGAATAAATCATACTGAACATGCATATTTGATGCATGCATAACTAATTCATAAATGCATGACTGAGATGTCTAATAAGCTGAGTTTCTCATAACGAGGATGCATATATGATACATGAATATGTGATTGACATGATAGATGGACATATAACTGAAGATGCAATGGTATTTGATACCAAGTTTATAGTAGAATTCTAAGCATAAAACTGAATACCAAGTTGGTGATGAAACAAAACATGATAACTGAGCAAGCTTACAGAAAAATATTACTTTGGGCTGAGTGTGAGTTAGTGAAAAAGAGGTAGGGATACTTGGTCCGCATATTTACTTCTGCTTCCCAAGTAGCTCCCTCAATGGACTGATTTCGCCAAAGAAATTTGACTAGAGAGAATTCTTTGTTCCTCAGTGTACGAGTCTGGTAGTCAAGAATTTTCACTGAAATCTCTTTATAAGAGAGGCTATTCTGAATATCAATGCTCTCTATAGGGACTACAACTGATGGGTCACCTATGCATTTCTTGTGCAAAGAGACATGGAACATTGGATGAACTGATGCTAGATTTGAAGGTAATTCGAGCTTATAAGCTACCTTACCAAAACAACTGAGAATTTTGAAGGAATCAACATATCGGGGACTGAGCTTTCCCCTCTTCTTGAATCTCTTCACTCCCTACATGGGAGAGATCTTTAAGTAAATATAGTCACCAATCTCAAACTTAAGATCCTTTTTGCGCAAATCTGCATAAGACTTCTATCGGCTCTAAGTAGCTCGAAGTATTTTTTGATCAACTGGACTTTTTCTAAGGCATCGAATACTAAGTCGAGGCCTATAACTGAGGTCTCACTAACTTTGAACTAACCGACTGGAGATCTTTATCTCCTACCATAGATATCTTTGAATGGAGCTATCTAAATGCTAGAATCATAGCTATTATTGTATGCTAACTCAATCAAAGGTAAGTGATCATCCCAACTACCCTTGAAATCAATTGAACATGCTCGCAACATATCTTCAAAAGTCTGAATGATCCTTTTTGGCTAACCATCTATCTAGGGATGAAAGGTTGTACTGAGATAAACTTAGGTACCAAGACCCTTTTGGAATGCTTTCCAGAAGTAAGAGGTAAATTAGGTACCTCTGTCTGAAATAATGGATAGTAGAACACCGTGTAATCTAACCAACTCCCAGATATATAGTTTGGCATAATCCTCGGCTAAATAAGAGGTATGGACTAGAAGGAAATGAGCTGATTTGGTCATCCTTTCTACAATAACCCATACTGAATCATGCTGGTGCTAAGTACGAGGCAAACTTATCACAAAGTCTATGTTCACTTTTTCCCTCTTCTAAGTAACAATACTAAACTCTGCATAGACCTACTAGGCTTCTAATGCTCTATTTTATCCTGCTGATACACAGAGCACGTAACCATAAACTCTACAATATCTCTCTTCATCCCACTCCACTAATAGATCTCCCACAAGTCATGGTACATCTCAGTATCCCCTGGATGAATAGAGTAGCGAGCACTATGCGCTTCTGTGAGAATTCTTTGCCTCAAGTTATCCATACCTAGACACAAAGACGACCCTGACAATGCAAAACACCATCTCCCCTTTGGGAGAAAACCTCTACTTTCTGATCTTTAACTGATTCTTTCAATTTGATTAGATTGGGATCTCTATCCTTCTTTTCCTTTAACTTTGGAAACTAGAGATGATTCTGAATTGTTCTGGACCTATATACTATATTCTGCTAAATCGACTAGGCAGACACATAGTCTAGCAAGCTGATAGACTTCCTAAGCTAACTTTTTCTTACTGTCCTTAACATGAGCAAGACTACCCATAGACAGTCTACTGAGGACGTCAACCACTATATCGGTATTGCTCGGATGATAGAGGACACTTATGTAATAATCTTTCAATAGTTCTAATCACCTTATTTGATGAAGGTTAAGATCTTTATGAGAAAAGACATACTAAAGGCTCTTATGATCTGTGAACATATCTACATGAACACCGTACAAGTAATTTCTCTAAATCTTTAAGTCAAAAACTACGGCTGCTAATTCATGATCATGAGTAGGATAATTCTTCTCATGGGGTTTAAGCTATCTAGAGGTATAGGCTATGACCTTACCATGCTGTATGAGGACATAACCCAAAGCCTACTCTGGATGCATCACAATACACTATGAACCCATCTGTACCATATGGAAGAGCCAAAATTAGTGCTGACGTGAGTCGAGTCTTCAACTCCTGGAAACTCTTCTCGCAAGAATTTGACCACTAAAACTTGACTTTCTTCTGAGTCAATCTGGACATAGGGGATAAAATAGAAGAAAATCCCTCAAAAAACCATTGTAATAGCCAGCCAAACCCAAGAAGCTCCTAATATCTGATGGAGATACAGATCGAGGCCAGTTTCTTACTACTTTGGTCTTTTGAAGATCAACTCTAATGCCATCACCAAAAATGACATGACTAAGAAAGGCTACTAACCTTTGCCAAAATTTGCACTTACTGAATTTAGTGAATAATTGATGATTTTTGAGAGTCTGCAATACTATTCTGAGATGGTCTGCATGATCACGCTCACTGCGGGAGTAAACAAGGATGTCATCTATTAAGACTATGACAAAAATATCCAAGTACTACTTGAACACACGATTCATCAAGTCCATGAAAAATGCTAGGGCATTAATAAAACTAAAGGACATAACTAAGAATTTGAAGTGAACATACCGAGTACAGAAGGCTATTTTTCAGAATGTAACATTCTCTGACTTTGAGCTGATGATAGCCTAATCTGAGATCTATCTTGGAGAAATAGCTGGCACCCTGAAGTTGGTCAAAAAAGTCATCGATTCTAGGAAGTGAATACTTGTTCTTGATCGTGACTTTATTAAGTTGGCGGTAAAAAATACACATTCTGAGAGAATCGTCTTTCTTTTGCACGAATAAGACTGGTGCACCCCACGGGCTCACATTGGGTTTGATGAATCCCTTAACTAAGAGATCCTTCAATTGTTCTTTCAATTCTCTAAGTTTTGCTGGTGCCATTCTATATGATTAAATAGATGTAGGCTGAGTATCTAGAAGAAGATCAATACCGATGTCTATTTCCCTTCAGGAGGAATTCTTGGAAGATCTTAAGGAAAAATATTAAAATATTCATTCACTACTGGGACTGATTCAAAACTGGGAGTTTCGGGACTAGAGTCCTTAACTTGAATAAAATGATAGACACATCCCTTAGATATCATTTTCTGCTCCTGAAGGTAGGAAATAAACTGACCTCTACAAAATGAAGTACTACCTCTCTACTCTAGGACAAGTTCATTCAGAAATTGAAATTGGACAATTCTATTTTTGTAGTTAATTGTGGCATAGTAGGAATAAAGCCAGTCTATGCCGAGAATGACATCAAAATCAGTCATCTCTAATTTGACTAAGTCTACTGAAGTGACCTTCTAAGATACCATAATTGTAAAATTCCTATATACCTATCGGGCTATGATGGTTTTACCCATTAGGGTGGAGACTGCGAAAGGCTCTGCTAGAATTTCAGGACTGACTCCAAAATCAACTGCTATATAAGGAGTAACAAAAGACAAAAAAGCTCCTGGATCTAGCAAAGCATAAATATACAAATAAAAGTTCTATAACATACCAGTAACCACATTAGGAGAATTTTCCTAATCCCATCGAGACTGAAGAACGTAGATTTTGTTTGGGCGTTGACCACTAGTAGCACTAGAAGTGGCATCCTGTTGGTTTGGGTGACCAAACTGAGATGAGGAATGCTTAAGGTGACCCTGAAGACCTAGATAAGGACAATTTCTAACTTTGTGGCCTAGCTTGCCATATTCAAAGCAGCTCTGTAAGTACCCTGATGGTGCTTGCCACATGTCTGACAAAGAGGATAGGTTCGGGCACTACTAACACTGCCCCGAGACTTAGAGCCTGGAGCCCTATCTCTGTTGCTGTCTTTGAATTTTAGCACTAGAGCACTGGCTGAGAAAGGATTTGGAATGGATGACTTTAGGTAGAACTAAGAATGACTTCCACCCTCCGACTTAGGCTGAGCAAAGTTGAAACTACCTGTCCTTGTTCTCTTATTCTGCTTCTCTCTCATCTTAATATTTTACTCTTCTATCTATTGAGCATGGATCATAATCCTAGCTATGTCTATCTCACTGGTGAACATTGCAAATCTACACTCATTGACCACACTATCATTCACCCCAGAAACAAATTTACTCATCTTAACCCTCCTGTCTTCTACTACATAAGGAGAGTATCTAGCTAGTTGAGTAAACTTAAGAGAATAATCTTTCACTGTCATGTTGCCCTGCCTGAGGTTGATAAATTCTAGCACCTTAGTTTCCCTCAGCTCTAGAGGAAAAAACCTATGCAGAAAAGTAGTGGAAAAATCCTCCCACTCTATGGGCCCTGCATCACCAGCCCTCTCTGCTTTCCACTATTTGAACCATGTGTTAGCCACATCCTGCCACTGATATGCAGCTAGCTCAGCACTCTCAACAACTGACACCCCCATGATATCTGTAACTATTAAACCTGATCAAGAAATTCCTATGGGTTTTCGTCTGACTTAGTCCCGGTAAAGGATAGAGGATTCATTCGAGTGAAGTCCCGAATCCTGGATGCTGTGGTGTTGGCCACTGGGTTGGCTGGAACGACAGGTGTTTGTTCATTCTGGGAAGAAACTAAGTTATAAAGAGTAGTGAATAGAACTCTAAACTCTACATGAGAAAGATATTCATCCAAGGGATCTGCTTGGATGGGCTGAGGGGCTGACTAATTTCCATTTCTTCTCTTGGGAGGCATGTTCTATAGAAGAAAGGAAGAAACATATTAGAATGAGAGTTAAACTTGAGCTCATGCTTACTGGCATGACATGAATACTGAAAGAAAGGAAACTATTCCTAAAACATCTTATAGCCTCCTGTACATAAATATGGTGTGCAGCATACCTATGTACAAGATTCTACTAGATGCAGCTTTCAGACTTCCTAGGACACTATTGAATATTAGGTTCAGATACCAAGTTTATAACGCCCTAAATCTGATAACCAGAATGCTACACGATGCCTATAACCTCGAAGGACCACAATCTAACCCATGACTGATATCTGTAACTGAGCGCTGCATAATAACTGAATAAATATAGAATATAATTTGTAAGGTTTTAAGGTTCAAAACTGTAACATGTCAGATAAAACAATTTCTGAACAGGGTATAGAAATACCCAAAACTGAAATAAACTATTTAAACATACTGTAGTCTGAAAGCCTTTAAACTGTCTGAAAACTATGGAGTTGATGAGACATGTCCCCAACTAACTCCAAACTACTAAAAATAATGAAATAATCAAATAGTAACATCCTCGAATAATGAGGACTCACTACTGACTCTGACTGCTGAAACTAGAAAGATACTGATGCTTTAGAGTTCGTGCTTCTAAACCTATGGTATAAAAACACCATAGCGCAAATGCATCAGTAAGATTGAATATACTAGTATGCAAGTGAGCTAGGCTAAATTCAAAGGGTTCACATGCATGAACAATAATAACTGACTGTATAACATAAACGTGAGAATACATGCATCAAAAAGTAACTAAAACTGAATATATGATAATACTGACTACTGGATCTGAATACTGATAACATGAGTTACTGATAACTGGCATAACTATTATTGAGTGACTATATCTAACAGTCTAGATTCTGATAGAACTAGCTGAGTTCCGTAATGTGCAGAGGGACTAAATTCGACAGTCTTGATATCTGAAGAACTATCTGATTTCTATTACTAAGACTGAGTGACTGTATCTGATAGTCCTAATTCTGTAATTAAAATTATGGAAAAATTCATCTAACCAATATGCCTATTTTTCTAAATAGATCTGGGGTCTAACCTATAACCCTAATTGGAAGGGTATCAATACCGCGCCACTGGTAAGGATAAGCTGTGAGAAATCCCTCATCTAACAGGTACTCTAAGAAGAATGGTGGGACCCTCATATAATAGGTTAATCCACCTTATATACCCTCAACTAGAAGGTTTGATGTTTCAACCTACAATGGCGACATAGTTTTGGAGCGCAAGGATTACTTCTAAGAATCACACTCATTACTAACACGTGAGTTCCCATCCTTGGGCTCACTCTGTACTAAATCCTACTCTCATCTGAATAACAACTAAACATGATTAACTAAACTAAACTGGCCTTAGTTCATTTAGTTCCGTTAACTGACGGAATACTATTAAGATCTGATAACTGATTGAGATTACTAAGATTACTGATTTTACTAAGTTTTCCTGAGTCATGTAACTGACTGAGTTCTATTGAGTTCTAAAATTAACTGAGAATACTACTAATCATGGTGTGACTGATATTTATCATAAAACTGATGCTGGCTCTAGTCATACAACTAAGTTATCGGGTACAAGTACCCCCAGGACTCGATAGCATGAAACTGACACTACATGACACTTCTTTGAACCCAGGACCATAGTCCATAATTCATAATACAATCTTTGAGGAATTTCATCAAGTACTTAAGAGTCATAAGATTGAACATAGACAAGGATGCATAATAATGTATCATGATTCATCCACTAAGGCTTTTTATCAAACACTCAGCATACATTGAACTTGTACATTAATAGGTATCTCTCATTAACATGTTATAATGGAACTAGTTCATTCACATGGGCATTTCATCAAACACCTAGTGAGCATAATATATGCACATAACACTATACAACTAATAGGCATCATAATTTACATTCCCATTGGAAAAATTTCAAGGGTTTAACATGTTTTTCCATGGTACTACACATATATCGCTTTACTTCACATAGAAATTATAATTAAATCATTAACTAGAGAACCCATTAACATAATAGTCATGAACACAATCAAACTAAATCATTAAAACCATTAAAAACATTATCTTGAGTTTTTGAAAAGGTTTCTTGAGCTCTAAGGGTAGAAGGAACCCTAGGATGAAAACTTGACATACATTGGATGGAAAAATTCTTCAAAACTAATGGTAGAATCTCTTGAATTTAAAGCTCTTATGAAAATCCTAGACTTGTTCTTGAGATTATTTGAGAGTAACAATAATATTTTGGTGAAATAATGGTTGAATCTCGTGCTATAGGCTTATATAAGGGTGGGAAATTGACCCTTTTACCCATTAAAATCACAGACATTTAATGATTGAAAACTGGGCATCGACGCCATTGGCGACGTGGTGCGTTGATGCATCGACACGATACCCAATGTGTTGCTTCATGATCGCACCAAACCTTAGTAGTTTTTATGGCAGGCCTTGCAAAAATGTTACCCAATGCGATAGGCTCTGTTGCACGCCAAGATCGCATTGGTCCATTGTTTTGGGACACCAAACGTGGTCTAAACAAGGTCCAAAAAATCCAAAACTTGTCCAGGAACACTTATTGACCTCTTCGATTATGAATTAACAAAAATAGGGAACATTAAAGGACATTAAGGTGGAGAAATGAGATTTCCAACTTTTAAAGGCCAAAAATAAACTATGTCTGAGAACTTAGCTAAAATTTTCTAAGTATGGGATCCCTTTGACAAGCTTAAAGGACTGATTTAAGCTTAGAAATTTTGTGGGGTCTTACAGTTAGAGTTGGTATAGTCACTTAACTTGAGCATTATAAAGTTTAATTTTGTCAACATGTAAAAAGAAGTGAAAAAGTTATTAGAGTGATCAATCCCTATTGTACCAACATGACCTCCACTGATTTCATCTTTGGTGGACTTTGCAATAGATATGAACTCATTGATAATACTTAGAATCTAGTAGTTAGGTGTGAATATGGATGCAGTGGAGGTGTTGATTGAGACAACGGATGATTTACAACACTACAAAATGAAGGAGAGAAGAAAAAAGATAAAAGTGACAAAAAAAAGATAAAGATGGAAAGAAGAGGAGATCGAAGGATACTAAATGGACCCTTAAGTACTTGAGTTGGAGAGTAGAAAGGTCCCTATTGCTATTGACATAGAGACCATAGTAATTTTTAAGAGTGGCAGTGGTGTGGTGGTAATTATAGTGGGGGAGGGGTTGTTACGGAGGTTGCCCCTGTGTTGACATCTTTAAGTGCACCGACTACCATCATGTCCTCTTATATTAGAGTGCCACAACCAATGTTAAGGGTACTAGATATGAGGAGATTAGAGGGCTCTCATATATGACCCTACCTGATCAAATTATGATAGGCGTCTAGTTCTACATAGGTATGTCCTTAACCCTAGTCTTTGTATTTTTTTATTTTCAGGTAAAGGGGACATTATATGATTTCCAAGTTTGGGTAGGGGTGTACCACAATTGAGAATTTTTGTTGCCATGTTTGTTTTCCATCGACAATGCTATCTGGGAAGAAATGACATATGTATTTGTTTTATTATTATTTTTATGATGTTCTTGTGTAATTGAGATAAAAAATAGGAGAACATGGTGTAGTAACAATAAAAGGATCATGCAAAATTATCTTGATTGACTTAAATGACACCTCTCCATTATTATTTGTGCTTTTTATTATGTTATGTGCTTATCTGAAATATGACTAGTGTTTGGATCTTGTAATGGAATTAGAACTTATGAACTTGATAAACATGGCCTAACTTACATTAACTGGATAGGCAGTGATTGAATATATAGCCCTGAAACAAGATAGTGTGAGGGTTTACCTAGTTATCATATGTGTATAGTCGAGAACTTACCTGGTTAGTCTTACTGAAGTTGTAGGATAAGAGATTAGAAAATATCATAAGTCATTCTCCAAATAGTTCACTAAAAGACTAAAAAGACGACCAAATAAAAGTGATGTCCCTTGATCCCTTATTGTGAACCTAAGTAGACCTTTTTTTGTGAACTAGCCTATTTACCTTCACAAATGATTACAATAAACCTACTTTGGTCCTAATCCCTCGTTTGACATTGGACACCTCAACTCAAGCAAATCGCTTAAGTTGGCGGTGGCTATTGTAGGGGTATGTTAAAAACTTGGGTATGTATGAAAGGTTAGTAAAATGAAAAAAAAAATAGGTTTTGTATTGCCCAAAAAATGAAAAAGAAGAAAGTTTAAAAAGAGAAAAGAAAAAAGAAAAAAGAGAGCAAGTTGTTAAATTAAAACTACATCCGGAGTTCGAGAAGTGAAAGGGGGGAAATAAATAAGGTAGGAAAGTGGAGAAAAAGTAATGTAGTACAAAGAAGGGTAGTTAATTTCTCAATATAGAACTATAACAACTAAAGTTACAACAACTTTTGATATTTATTAAATGTGTAAATATGTTAACAACAATTTATAAACTACTTTGACTATACCATACGCATGCTGATACGAGGAAAATTATGAGAATAAAAATCTAACTATGAAATTAAAGGAATAATCAAATAAGAGCATAGAAGATTGGTAGACTGAAAAAAGAAAGAAATAGGAACAATTGAATATATCAAATTCAAAAAACACTAAATCAATTATCAGTAAGCACATAATCTCTTACGTTAGTTGTAAGGGAATTAAAATGTCTTTACAACAACTATTTATAAACAAGATGCAACAAAAACTTTTCCAAGCTCTCAGACACTCTCTCAAAAGTTTTCATATTCAGTCATCTCTAAAAACTAAGAAAATAAAGACCTAGGAGTTTTTATTTATAGTCTAGGGTAACTATTACAAATGGCACAAAAGTAACCCACTAACTAACTGAGGGAGATAGCCGCAAGTGGTGATTCTAGACAAGGGTGGTGGTCCTAGTGACTGGCTGTCACTGCCTTGACTAGTCGTTGCCCTTTCCATCATCTTGAGACAGTGAACTCCCTCACTTTTCCTTCTCTAGGAGCTTATGGGACTATTGGTCAAGCTATTGACTGATCTTCATGTGAGTCGTTATCTCTAGGTAGTAGATCATTTGTCCTTCAAGCACATCCAAGATCCAAGTTATCTCCCAAACATAAGATTTTTGTTCAAGAGCTCAAATAAGGTCCTCCAAGAAAATCCTTGAATATTTCTTAAGGTGGTCATAGATTGGATTCCCATGTGTTGACCGTGAATTATATGCCTCAAAATATTGATGCCAAATTGGATTGTATCATACTCACCTTTTTAAAAAGGATTTGAAGTCGAATCTAAACCTTGCAAAACCATAGGGAAGAATAAAAAACCAGAATATCCTCATGACATGAGGGCTAATGTAAGTAAAATCAATCATATCATCATTACAAGGTTGCATATACTTAACATATAACCAAGGGTCCATCGTGTTTATCTTGAAAACTTATTGAAAAGGATACAAAGGAGTCGACTATGAGAAATTCATAGAGATAAGGAAACCATAAAGGTCATAATGGCATCAACATACCCAAAAAGGAAGAGCACAATTAATTTAAGAGCCATGAGATACCATTGTTTCATTTCTTCTTAAAGAGACAACATAAAGAGTGGTGCCACTAATGGTTCAAAAGACCACAAGAGTTCTCCAGGGTCAAAGATGTGAAAGAACCACATTGTATTATCGCTTAAGCAACTGGACCAACCAAAAGAATTCCTACCTATAAATACAACATTCCACAACAAGCATGAACATCATAATAACCAAAGAGGTAATATAGAAAGGAATCAAGAATAAACGTCACGTACATAGTGCTACTATCTAGAAGAATGTTGCTAGGCTCAAGATATTTAGCAAACAATGCACTCAAGAATGGAGCCAAATGACATAGGCACACATTTCTCTTTCTTTTTAAGCAATTCATGCCCAAATAAGATAGTTATTCAACATGGTTATGAATAATATCATATGCAAAAAAGTAATAAAAAAGTGCTATGGACATTAATCTATCCACAGTGTGCTCATAAGTAGGAATATACAAAGACAAAAAGACATTTCAAACACATAAAACCTCTCCTTTTGAAGAAAATTACCAAGGGAAGTTCGTTCATCAACAGAGGCATGCTATTAGGGCCAATGTTTAACCTATTATACAACAAAATAATAAAAGACAAGAGGTTCCCCTAAGAAAGTTAGTTCTCTCTATTAATGTTAGGCATGTTCCCAAGAATCCCACTTGACACTTTGAATTGTCCAACCTTATGAAGATGACTAGAAATGTTTAACAACAATGGACTCTCCAATAAATAATTAGTCGTATTAGCTTCCACAAATTATGGTCCACATAACTTAATCACAAGTGTGTAAAATAAGGATGCAAGTATATAATCAACAACCAAAAAAGGTAATGACACGTTTGCCTTAGAATTCTCAAGAATGATACCACCTTTGAGAAAGGGGTCATCAATTACAAACAAGTAATAAACAAAGGTATGATCTAAGTGAAATTAAAGTTCTCTCATGTAATGCCCCAAGAAATCCTAGCCTAGGCTAGAACTATTATTCAAGCACATGCAAGGTAAATCATAATATTTTATTAGTTTAAGAGGGGATTTGTCCATTTACCATGTCTATAGGAACACCCTATTCCTTAACCAAGCTAAAACCTACCTTACTGATCAATTCTTAGAGAAGTGATCAGCTTTAAACAAGCATGACTTCCATATTATAATATATCTTTGCAATACTGACCCGCAAAATGATAGATATTTGAGTTATATTTCCCACTCATCAAGTTTTTCATTAATCCAAATTAGAGTACAAAGTTATTTCTCTTTTACTGAACCACTGCTCTATAGTAAAATACCACGAGAAAAAACATGATCATGGTTATATTGTATGTTTATACAATGGTCTTATTTGATCAAAACAACAGCAACACCTAAAAGTGACAAAGTGTACACCTCATACCCAGAGAGGAAACCACGATCATGCTTTGAAACCACGATCCTAGGCATGATCATGGGTCCCCAAGTTGTTTTTGTTGTAACTAGACAAACCTACAAACCATTGTACGACCATAAGTAGATCCCATAATTATACCGAGGCTCATTTTATCATGTTGAGAGAGCTCTTATCCATCTCCTAATTATGAGTGCAACCCACAATGGTAGGTTGGCTTGACAATCCTGGAAAGGTCCCGTTTATCTTTCCTAATAGTTTCTTGTTGTGAATTTTTAAAAGGTATATCAGTCTTTCACCATTCTTTAAACCTCAAAAATACATTGTTTTAGATTTCTCAAGGGTCATTATTGGGTTTAAACCTAAGCACTTATTACTTAGAATAACATCGGATATTTAGTTACAAGGAAAAAATAAGTGATTTTGTTTTCCTAAAGCAGAGCTAGGGTTTATATTACTCAAGCATCAAACTATAAAGAATTATTAAGGGCTCTTATCTCTATGTATATGGGATTTAGACAATGGGTCCCCTTTTGCCCATTGAGTCCCAAAATTAACCCAACTCTTTAGTTTGGTTCTATTTCATAATTTAAGGTTTATAGAAATTATTAAATTCATTGATATCTTAGTCCATTTGTGACATTGAGATATGATTATAGTTTTAGCATGAATTTTTTGTTAATACTTGACCATAAACTTAAACCCTAGTTTCAATGTAAAATAATTGTTGGACCTGAGCCATTGAATTCTGTAAATTACTTTGATTTACAAAATTGACTTAATAGTTTCATTCTTTGGAGATGGAAAGTTATTAATACCCATGACCTAGAATTTCATGCATATGCTTGTGATGTTATATTTTCCAATTTACATGTTTTGAATTTTTTTGGATAGTGTATTTATTTTGACATTTAGATTATTATAATTATAGCTAAGCATTGAAATTATCAGTGTCATTCAATTTGTAGTAGCACTTAGTACCGAGCAAATACAAGAAGGAAGGCTCATCCGCTAGTTAGGTTGAGATCATTAGCGAAATTGCTTAAGTCCCAAAACTATGGTTTTGTCGTAGGTTCTAAATTATCACCCATCAGGATAGGCTTAACTCCTTTTTATTTATCTATTTGTTTAGTAGATTCACATTAGTATTCATAACATAGTCAAGGTACTAAACACATTTCCAACTGAGGTTATAGGTTGAACCCCGATTAGTTCAGATTTGGATATGTCGGTTATTAGTAGCTCCCATAGTCCAAAATTTATAATTCAGATCCAAATTCATCATAGCCTTATATTCAGTCATTCTGTTTATTGTGTAGGACATGTTCATTACTTAGACGTCCATTAGTTTTTCATGTATCATGTACCATTTTAATATTACATTAGATATTTCCCTTCTCACGTAATCAGTACATTCAAAGAACTAATTGCATACTTTTTTTGCAGTCTATTGTCTTATAATATAGGTTCCGATGCTTAGTATCTGGATCGCACCTAGTACATTCTCTTATTCTATAAGCAATAATATTTTAGTTATTCCTCACCATGCAAGGACCAAAGTCATCATTTTTATTTAATTTTGTCTTTTTTATTTCCAATTTTTAGGTAGTTAAAGTTAGCTAGGGGATTTTCTTAGAAACTTATCTTAGTAGAGGCTTTTTATACTTATACTTAGATGTTCATCTTGTGATCTCAGATTTAGTTATTGATTTTTAGATTTCTTTGAATATTTATTCTTTTAATTTTAGTTTATATTTTGCTTAAGTATTTTTTATTATTTATTATCTATATTCATAGTAATTTTTTAAGACATGGGTTAGCTTGGGGTCACTTGTTATTCTATGCATCGTGTTATGACTAGAGGTAGTCTCGGGTCGTAACAAACTTGGTATCATAGAAATAGCTTTACACATAAGAGCCTACAGTATGTGTATGGGGTACACTTGGACATATATTTACACCATAAAAGCCTACCATATGTTTTTACGCAGAAGGAATTGAATCTCAGTCAAAGGAGGTGGCTTGAATTACTCAAGGACTACAATATGAGGTTGCACTACCATCTAGGTAAAACTAATGTTATTGCTGATAATCTTAGTGGGTTGTCCATAGAGAGCTTATCTCATATTGAGTAAGGGAAAAAAGGATTGGTGAAGGATATTCACAAGTTGGCTAACTTAGGAAATCATTTATTAGACTCTAAAAATGGAAGACTGATTGTTTAAGAAGTGATTAAATCATATCTTGGTGCTGAGATGAAGAAGAAAATGGATTTTGATCCCATATTTATATAGATTAAGGTAATATGGTTTAGTAAAAGGTTATGGATTTCAAGAATGGAGGAGATAACATATTAAGGTATCAGGAATAGTTATGTGTTTCTGTTTAATGGGCTGTAGGAAAGTATTTTGACTAACGCTCATGAGTATAGATATATATTTCATCCATGTTTGATTAAAATATATCATAACCTGAAAGAAATCTACTGGTGGAATAATATGAAGAGGGATGTGGCACATTTTATTGTTAAGTATATGGTTTATATATAAGTCAAAGTTGAATATTTGAATCCTAGTGGCATGTATCAAGAAATAAAGTTGCCCATGTGGAGGTGGGAGATGATTAATATGGACTTCATTATGGGTCTTCCACGATCTCGCTAGAAATATGATTCTATTTAGGTTATTATGGATAGAATTACTAAGTCTGCTCACTTTTTGCCTTTGAGGACTAAATACTCAATAGAGGATTATGCAAATGTGTTAATTCAGGAGATTTTAAAGTTTCATGGAGCGTCAGTGTCTATTATTTCAGATCGAGGAATGCATTTTCCTTCCCACTTTTGAATTTTTTTCAAAAAGGTTTGGGTACTTTGATGAACTTTGAAACTGCTTTCCAGCTTTAAACGGATAGACAAATAAAATGGATTATTCAATTATTGGAGGATATGCTAAGGGCCTATGTGATTGACTTTAAGAGTAGTTGGGTTGACCCTTTGCCTTTTATTGAGTTTGCTTACAATAATAGTTATTATTCTAGTATCCAAATGGATCCTTTTAAGGATCTTTATGGTAGGAGGTATAGATCTCCTATTGGATGGTTTGAGGTGGGCGAGACTAGGTTTTTTGGTCCTTACTTGGATCAACAAGCCATGAAGAAGGTGAAAGTGATTAGAGAAAGACTTATGACTACTCAGAGTTGCCAAGAGTCTTATACGGATGTATGGAAAAGGGAGTTGGAGTTTAAAGTTAGTGATTGGGTATTCTTGGAAGTTTTTCCTATGAAAAGAGTATGAGATTTCGGAAGAAGGGAAAGCTTAGTCCCCATTATATTGGTGCATATCAGATTTTAAGGAGAATTAGGAATGTTGCCTATAAGTTAGATTTACCAATAAGTTTGGCTTTGATTTATCCCATTTTCCATGTGTCTATGTTGAAAAAGTGTTTAGGTGATCCTTCTTTAATAGTGTCGGTCAAGGATGTTGGTGTTTCAAATTTATTGTTGTATGAGGAAGCCCCGGTTGAGATATTGGATAGGCATGCTTCTAAATTAAAAACAAAGGATGTTACTTCGGTGAAGGTCCTTTGGAGGAATCTAAAGGTCGAAGAAGATACATGGAAAGCTGAGGAACATATGAGAGCCAAGTATCTGTTCTTGTTCCCAACATTGGATGAAATTCTTAAGGCAAGATTTTTGTTTTCCCTCTGGTTGTATTTCAAATTTCTCTTTGTATTCTACTGTATTTTTCTTATTATTATTCTAAAGGTGTCCTAACTTCTCTTTCAGGGATGAATGATCTAAAAGGGGGATAATGTAACACTTTATAATTTTGGGCTAGAATTAGAACCATCAATCCTATGTGTATATACCCAAACCCAATGATTCTATGTCAATATAAGTGTGATTGTCAATTATCTAGTTTAGTTAAATCTTTGGACATGAATTGAGATCATAAAAATCTCCTAACTCAAAGACGAGTGGAGAACTTTTCTACCAATTGAGTTTTTAGTGGGCGTACCTACTTGGGTAAAATTCCAATGGCTATTTACTCTAGAATATAACAAGTTATTGGCCTACTATGTACTAAATGAAAGGTCTTTGAGTCTTCTTTCCAATGCCTATGATTTCACCTTAATCTGATATCAAAGATGAAAGTTCTATTTATTTTACTTGGAAGTGTCTGTCTTCTAGAAGGTGATTACTAAGTTGATGATTTTTCAACTAGGTAATGACAAAGTTGATGAGGCATCAAACAGGTGACGAGCCATCAACCAAAATCATCAACCTTAACCAGTAAATGGGAAAATCATCTAGATATTGACGACTAGGATGATAACTTGTCACCAAACTGACAGGTTGATAACCTAGTTTCATCTAGTATTTCATCTAGTTTTTAGGGGTATTTTGGTCTTTTCCTCACCCTAAACCCCTTCCACATGACTTAAATCATTCAATAATCCTGGTATATCAATGTTTAGTTAGTTTTTCAATGCTTCCTTCCTCTCTACTCTTAAGAGAGAAGTTAGGTTTTCCTTCCCAAAATTCATACTTCTAAGGCTCAAATTAAAGGTGTCACAAATTTGGTTCATCTAAAAGGAGTGTTGCTCATTCCTAATTTGTATTTTTACATTGTATCATTTAATACTTGAAATGCTTATTCCTTGTTTTAACTAGATCATTGATGCTTTAACCGGGGGTAGGGGGGAATGAATTGATGCATAATGATGTTCAATGGAATGGGTAACATATGTTTCCCAAATTGATGGATTTTTTTGTCTTGGTAATGGCATTAACATCAACCCACCTTGTAAACTTGATCTTTAATTTAGATAATTGCATGATTTAACTTATCTTTTGAAAACATTACATTGCATTAAAGGATAAATGGATAAAAAATAGTTATTTAAGGCCCTTGGTGGCCATGGTTTTGATTTTAAATAGAACTTAGGAGACAAATGGTTACATGGATTGGTTTGACAAAATTATATAACCTTTGAAGCATATTGGTGTGACGATACTAGGTTGGTAAATACCTTAATGAAGACTCCATAGTTTATGGTTGGGTTTATCTAAAAACTATTTTATTTTGGTCTTAAAGGGAATTGTGGAGCTCATCGTAAAGGTGTAGCTAATGTGGGAACATACACTGGAAACCACATTTGTTAGCATGGAGGTCTATGTTACCATGTGCTTGGTGCATACATCATATTTTTTATGGCTATTACCTTAGTGTCTTTAATATTTCCTCTATTTTCTCATTATGTGTGGCTAACATACACTAGGGCCCTTCAAGTAGGGAGAGCTAGACCCATATAGCACACGAGTGCCTTTAGGATGAAGTGAACTACAAAGTTTAAGCTAACGGTTAAAGCTCTTATGTTCATGGCCCTTCTCTATCTCGACATCCTATATATGTATATATAAATATTGTGCATATAGTTTGGACTAGTTTTTGATAAGTGCACTACTTTATCCCTTTTTCTCGAATTACATGCTAGTGCTCACCCCACTAACAATCCCAGGACATTAAATCATTTCATGATATATGGTCTGAGTCCTTTTTTAATACTCATGTGAAGCGTTAGGTGGTGTGGTACGTCAGTTGAGTTGTTGTGATACGGTGAGCCTCCATCTCTTGGAAAGAACTATCACTTCATTATGTTTCTTTTCATATTTTGGGAATTATGAATTCCTTTTGTTATAGGTAGGGGCATGTCCCGACTTAGTATGGTATTCTTTATTTAAAGGCCTTGTGGACAAGTATTGGGTTGTCTGTTTGGTTTTATTCTTAGAATTATCACTTGGTTTATCTATTTTTTTTTTGCTATTTTGGTTGGGTTTCATTTTTTATATTTATGGTGCTCTTGAGGTAAGGCTAAGGAGGTTGTCTCTGGCCCATGGTGGGCTTGGGATTACCCATCACTACCAGCCTCGAGTCCAGGTCGTGACATATGGGTCACTCAAATTTTATCAGAATAAGATCACATTTTAGATTGCAACTCAAATAGTTCTAGGGAACACTAATCTAGCACTAGAAATATAAGAAGACTCAAAAATCAAAATCTCAAAATTTCAAAAAAACCAAAAACATTTTGACCTTTTTATGATTAAAAAACCCAAGAGTAGAATTGTGGGAACAATTCTAATCTCCGATCTAATAACAAATGATATGAGAAAATTTTGAGAAGAAGAATCTAGCTACAAAATCAAACTAATAATAGAATAAGAGATAAAAGATTGATAGATTGACACAAGAAGATAGAAAAATAGGAACTATTAAATATATTAAATTAAAAAACCCATATATCAATTATCAACAAGCATCTAATCTGTTATGTTAACTGCGAGGTAATCGCAATGCCCATACAAACACTATCTCAAAACAAAATACAATAAAAGATTTTCCAAGTCCTCAAATATTCTCTCTAGAATTTTCGTGTTTAATCATCTCTACAAACTAAGGAAATAAATACCTAACAGTTTTTATTTCCCGTCTAGGGTTAAACTATTACAAAAGGCCAAAAGTGTCCTATTTACTAATTAAAGGAGAAAGCCACAAGTGGTAATTCTAGACATGGGTAATGGTTTTAGTGACTGCCCGTCACTACCTTGACTGATTATCGTCCCTCCAGTTACCTTGATGTAGTGAAATCCTTTACTTTTCTTCTATTGGTTCTTCATGGATCACTTGGTCCAGTACTTGACTAATCTTTATATGAGCCATCACCTCTATGAAGTAGGCCTTTTGTCCTTCTAAGTGCATCCCAAGTTCTAAGTTATCTCCCAAGCATGATATTATTTGTTCACGAGCATAAAGAAGTCCTCCAATAATATCTTAAGGCGATACAGGCTAGGATCTCTAGGTGTTGACATCAAACTATATGCCGCTAAGTATTGATGCTGATTTAGATTGTATCATATACCAAAGCCTACATTACAGGCTACTAAAACCCTATAGAATTCTAATCAAACTCTCTAAAAACTAAAACATATAAAATAAGCATAAACCATGGTATCAAATGCACATTGCCTGACTTTTTTGTAAGATTAAGTGAATTGTTTTAGTTTTAATATTAATATTCTTTTTATGATATGAGTGTTAGAGACTTATTTTATGTAAGGGCATAGGGATTGCATAGTAGTTGATGCCTATTCGAGTAGTGTCATTAGTTTAAGTATTGGGTTGTGTATTTATAATGTGATGCCATTTCTTGATCTTATTGCATTATGGTGAGTAGTTTGTGTACACACAATTTTTATTGATGTTTTATTTGCATTGAGGGGTATTGAACATAGGTTTTTGGCTAATGCATGATTGAACTAGTTTTGTGAAAATTTTACTATCATAGTACTCTTAGTTTTTCTCTTGGTTAATTTTCATCGAAGTATAGTTGTATTCTTTTTTGCCTAAGGACATGTAAATATTCTAAGTTGAGGGTGTCAATGTGTCGGGAACTTATGACACTTTAGATGCTTAAAATAATGAATATTTGCAAGTATGAAGGTACTTTTATATATGGATATGATATGTTTTTGGGGTATTTGCAAGTCAAATAATCCAAAGAAGTAAAGTGTTGAATTTTGGAAAAAAGTGCATTCGATGAACAAATCTCATAACCGAGAGATCTGACCACAGTCCTACCAACTGATAATAGCATTAACTAGAGAATGACTCCTAGGTGGCAAACATATAAAAGTTCCAATGATCATACATTCAACTTATGATTATACAACCTAATCATTAAATAGGACCTTGAATTATGGATATAAATGTTATGTGAATCAAACGAGTGCCTCCTACGATTGTAACACAAAGTCACAATTTTACCAAAGTGTCATGGAAGGAAGGTTCTATAATGATCCACTGATACATTTACTTGATTTTCATTCATTACCATTGTTACGATCCTCCCCACAATAGTTACAATTCATTTATAACTTACTAGAGCTGTTTGTTCAAAAATTGGATAGTTTATTTAGCTTTTAGGATCATTACTCAATTTTGGAGCTATAATTATTAAGGAATTGGTCACAGACCAAAACTCCTAGTAATTGACCAAAAATTAGAATTCTTATAGTTTCATCAACTCCAAAATATTGATTTTAGGCTAGGGGTACCCTTGGTTAAGTCCCAATTCTTCTAAACTTGTTTTGGGCTATATGGGTGAATTTTATAAAAATAAAATAATAAGTGTACGCCCCACATTTAGTCGAAACTATCTCGAATGAAAGTTTTAATGGTTCCAATGAGTCAAAAATATCCAATTTAGTATGGTAGCATAGTTCATTTGTGCATATGGGGTTTCGAATAAATCTCAAGAAATCAGTCAGACTACATTTGGACTTAGCCAAAAATCTGGTGACTAATATAGAGTTTGACCACTTAGGCGGTTAAAGAGCCACATAAGTAGTAGTCTTTTTAGTAACCCTGAGCTGCTTTAGCATCCTTGTCTATCTGGATGAGGTTTTCTTTAGCGATCAAGGTCCACTTAATAAGACATCACTTTAGTGTCCAAGAGACTCCTTTAGCAATTCCTACATTCCATTTCCTAACCACTTTAACAGAATTGTGTCATGATATATCTTGTTTTGATGATGATCAGTTGACAAGGGACAAGGTCTGAAACACCCTAGGTATGGACCCTTAAAAAATTTCATGGATTTCTAGTTTCCGGTTATGATATGACTAGGGAGTATAGGTCGTATGCTAGGGTATGGTTGGTAATGCTTGGTCGTACACTAACTAGTGTTGTTTGGTAGGTTTGATTGGGTTCTGGAATGGGTACGACTTGATTGGTATGGGTTGTATGGTTGGATATAGTTCATATGGTTTGAATTTTTCCTTCACTTAATCAGAGACTTAGTAACATAAGTTAGATATGAGTATGAGTGGCTTACCATAAGCTCTAAGATAGGGTATGAGTTGTACCATTGACTCATATGGTAGACAGTACTCAAATTTCCCTTGGTTCTATTCTACCAGGATATAGTTTAGGGGTACTAATCGTATGGGCTAGGTACGACTTGGTTTAGATAATTTGTATTCTGGGAAATCTGGGGTTCAAAGGGGAGGCCTATGGTATGAGTTTTGGGTACCACTCATTGAGGGTACGACTAGTATGGGTAGTCATACCACCTGACGGGAATTTTAAGTAGTTTAAGTTGGGGCTAATCTGGACATTTTTCCACTTAACTATTTAAGGCCCAATGACTTTTAACACACATGGGAGGTTATTTTACCCTATTATTCTAATCTTAAACACTTAGAAACACTCTTTAATTCTCCCTAAGGCTCATGGGTAAAGGAATGTTAGCATTTCATCTAGAGGAATAATTTGAGGCTTGTTTTGGCAATTCCTCACCACTATCTTCATAATCTAAGGCATGTACTCCTCTCTCATTGTTAGTTCCAACTAAAGGAATGATTTATACAATGTTTTCATGGCATGATTATTGTATGGTTTTGGGGTTTTTAAATTATGTTGGGGCTTTGATATTAAATGCTTAGTTATGGTTTTCTAATTTTTTAATTATGTTTTTACATGCTTTAATGGTTGTTTTGACAATTGGTTGCATGGGAATGGTTAATTGGTGATTGGAATTGGTTTTACAAATACTATGCCCCAACATATTTGATAAAATGCTTATAAGAATTCTTTTACTGTATTATGGAACTTTTAATAAAACTATTGCATGGTATGGTTTGGTAACGAAACCCTAAATGGTATAAATGGTTTAAATGGTTGAGAATGGCTAGATGGTAAGTTTGGTGCTCATGGTTATGGTTAATTAAACAACCTTGTAGGGTATAAGGGAATCCCCCAAGTAAACTTGATAGTGTAATGTATGGGGACATGGGAATTCCTTTGCGTAAATAGGTTGGCTAAGGACAATGCTTTCAAGCTATAGTTGGTATGCCGATACCACTACTTAAAGCTTTGGTTGGATGGTAATGATTTTAATTGGGAAATAATGGAGGGTGTGATAGCTAACCATTAAGGTGTGAGTTCATTGGACAGACACTGGAAACTCATGTTTACCAACATGAGGGATTGGTCATAGTGACCATATATGATACTATGAGGTGCTCGCGAATCCTCTAGGTACACTGTACATATGTATCATGCAGAGCGAAGGATGCTTGGGAATCCCCACTTTTATTTTATCTCTGGTTCATGCGGATACACACATTGGGGTCCGTTTAGGTGGTTACACTGGACCCAGATAGCCCGTGGGTGGTTCTAGGTTGCTTAAGTTAGACATACCCAGGTTAATGGATTTAAATGCAATCTAAACTCATTTTATTCTCTTGCCATGGTTATATGTAGGGTTTGTAGGCATATGCTTGGTTTACTTAGTTTTACTGGATGGCATTATTTTATCCTTATCCTGAGTTCATGATAGAGTTCACCCGCTAACCCATCTTCGAGCGACTATATCCCCACTTGATGTTTGAACCGTCCATTCTACTCCTCCTGCATAGTGATCAGATCTCAGGATCAACTATTGGATTAAAGTAGTGAGATTCCATATTCCGTAAGGCTCAATTTAATATCATGGATTTCTTTACATACTTTGGATATTTAATGGATATTGATTTTGGCTATAGTTGGGAGCACGTCCTAACTAGATATTGTTTTTCGTATGGTTAGAGGCTTGTGTGACTTCTATGGGTCGGAGTGGGATGCTTTGGTATCGGTGTCAACCTTAGTATTGGAATAGGTATTTAGGATGATACCGTTGAACTGGATTTATGATTGTTCCATTCTCTTAAATTATGTTATGGATAGGAACTTGGTTATTGTTTTGGTTGTTGTCTATTGATTGGGTTTGAACAGTTGGACTCATTTCACTCGGTCACAGTTATCAACCTATCCTAGAGTCTAGGGTTGTGCAACTATGATATCTTGTTATATGTTTGGAATTTATCTGACTCAGGGTATGCATTTGGATGGTTGGGTTAGGTATCGGGAGTAGTCCTTGGTCCAAGTTGGACTTGGTATGCCTATCACGACAAGGAAACGGGTCAGGTCGGGTCAAGTTGGTATCAGAGCTTTAGGTTCATGGTCAATTAGTAGTCAACAAGTCATTCCGAGTAAAGTCTCTTTTAAGGGTGTGTAGCGCGCCACAATCATAAGGGAGAGGCTACAAGGCATTTGGAATGTTTCACTTTCTTGGTATTCTATTTTCAAGATTGGAGTTTAAATCCTGTAATGTTCTCTAATCTTTATTTTTTCACTTTTTAGATCATGCATCAACGATTTGAGATGCAAGGTAACTCTACAGTCCAAATTGGGGACAATATTGAAGGGACACGCACTACTTAATGGATCCATACTTGGTCTAGGGGTCCTGACCCTGATATTTCTAGTGTTCCACCGATTGCTACTAGTCCTTCTCAGGGTGAGGTAACTAATGCAGAATATCACCAATTGATTCATGTAACTGCTCATTTAGTTGCTGCTCTGACTGAGTGGGATGCATCTGGTGCCACAAGAGTTGGCCAGTTTATAAAGTTGAATCCTCTTACTTTTATTGGTGTGAAGGTGGAGGAGGATCCTCAAGGTTTCTTAGGTAAAATGGAGAAAATATTCAGGGTAATACAGGCCATAAATGTGGAAGGGATGAATTTTCTGCTTACCATCTTAAAGATGTGGCATACCAATGGTAAGAGGAGTGGATGGGGTGAGAGGTAATGTTGAGGAATCGAATTTGTGGGTTACTTTCTCTAATGCTTTTCTGAACCGCTTCTTTCCTCATGAGTTGAGGGAAACAAAGGTGGAGGAATTTGTTAATTTGAGATAAGGGAAAATGTCTGTCAAGGAATATGGCTTAAAATTTAATCAGTTGACAAGGTATGCTCTAGAATTGGTGTCTGATATGAGGGAAAGAATGAGAAATTTCACTTCTGGACTATCTCAGGATTTGATCCTTGAATGCAAGACTACGTTGCTGATCAAGGATATGGATATGTTTAGGTTTGTGGTTCATATGCAACAGGTGGAGCAAAAAAAAAAGTAGGATATATTTAGGGAAAGGCAAGGTGAGAAGTTCAGGTCTTCCGAACAAGGTGGTGAGCAACAGTAAGGTGGTCGGGTTGGCGGTAATGACATGCCCCAAAATTGGGCCATATAGTAAAGGCACCTTAAGCCCACATGAACCAGAGGTCGCCCTGATAGCCCATCACAATCATCACATCAACCACATGTGTTGGGTGAATCCTGACCATAAAATGAGATAGCAAAAAACATACCACCAGTCATTACTTAAAAAATGTATAACCATTTCATTAGGTCCATCAACTAACAAATATACCCAAGTCCACAGTCATGTACAATACCACTATACTATCCGGAGTTTGGAAATGTATGTTTCGAGACAAACCCCCGACAATAGCTAAACCAAGTCAAATTGAGACTAAGTTTAAAGTTAGGTGACTAAGAAGGAATGTCTTCAGAAATAAGGAAGCTCACCACTCCGTAGTCAATGCATGAATCATTTCTATCACCTAACCACTTCATAGGAAGTGAAGATGATGCTTCAGCCCCTATGTCGCTTGGGGACATAGCGTCCGGATATAGTTAGCGGTTGGAATGCTAGCATGTAACTCAATTATAAGGATAAAATAGCATCATCATTCAACAACAAGAAATAAATGATATTCAATCAAATTCATAACCTTATCCATATATATTGACATATCACATACTAATCAAGGGGAAAAGATTTATCAACACTTTGGAAGCACTCAGTCATAATAGATGCAATAAAGGACTCAAACCTTCCACCTTTATAGATTCAAGAATTTCTCAGTAGACATAGGACTCTAACCATAATCACATATCATCAAGTAAGGGACTCTAACCACATACACATCCATTTAAGTAAGGGACTCTAACCAGTCTAACACATTCATATAAGTGAGGGAATCTAACCACTCACACATATTCATTCAAGCATGGGACTCTAACCATATGCTCAAACATTTTCAAGGGACTCTAACCTCATGCCACATTAGATAAAGGACTCTAACTCTAAGCCAATTCATTCGGCGGGGCACTTTAACCTCATGAGATCTCATTATGCAATGGACTTTAACAACAACTGATTTTATTAGGCAAGGAACTTTAACCTCAAGCCATCATGACTATCATTAGTCGACATTGGGACTCTAACCCTTTTTCCATGCATCCACATATATTCTATTACACATATAAGGACTTTAACCCATTTAGTAAATTCAACATCATACAAGACTACATGGTCCTCATGGGATTCTTCAATGTTCATCCATTTTAATAGGCCAATGCCTTAATTCAACTCATTATACAATTTAAACTATGGTCCTCAAGACCCTTACAAGCCATTCATATTTCATTAGCAATTCTATACAACAATTTAGTCCCACACACATCTAAACAACCTTCAAGCAAGTTAGAACAAGCATACTACAAGGATATAACACACATAATGCTCATTTTCAATCAATCATTCACGTCATCGTCTTTGGGACTCAAACCCATTATTTACCAAGACACTTGTTCATTTCAAATCTTAGGGACTTAAACCCGTACTTATCAATACTTACACATTTTTCAACATAGGGACTTCAACCCATCAACTTATCAAGGATGTTTTCTCAATTCAATGATTAGGGACTTGAACCCATCATTTACAAAACACATGAATCAACTCAAGATACAAAGGACTTAATCCCATCAGAACAAGACACACATAATTTCAAAATATTAAGGACTTGAACCCATGGTCTAACAAGACACAAATCAACTCAACACCTTAGGGACTTTAACCCATTTTCTATCAAAGACATAAATGAAAGTTAGGAGATCAACACATACCTATATCCCATGTTTCTGGAATGGGAAATAAATATGATACGTGGACTTCATGTCTTTTTTCGCTTACCACGTAGCTTCCTCATACTTTTGGTTCCTCTATAGCACCTTAACTGAAGCTGCTTCTTTTGTTCTCAACTAGAGAATTTGTCAATCTAAGATCCTCTTTGGGATCTCCTCATCGGTCAAAAAGTCAAACATATCAATATCCCTCAAGGAAACAACCAATGAAGGATCACCCACATATTTTCGCAACAGAGATATATGGAAAATCGGGTGAATGGAGTTCATACTACAGGGAAACTCTATTTCATAGGCATCATTGCCAACCCTCTTCACAATCAAGTAGGGACCAATATACTGAGGACTAAGGTTCCCCTTTTTAGAAAACTGCATTACTCCCTTCATGGGAGACACTTTTAAGAATACCTAATCGCTAGTACTAAACTCTAAGTCCCTATGCCTCATATTTGCTTAGGACTTTTGGTGAATTTAAGTGGTTTTCAAGCTATCACGAATAATCTTTACCTTCTCTAAACCTTGGTGAACTTGATCGGGGCCAAGCAACTTACTCTCGCTAATATTGTACCACCCAATAGGAGATCAACATCTCCTACCATACAATACCTCAAAAGGCACCATGTCAATACTAGAGTGGTAACAATTATTATAGGTAAACTCAATCAAAGGGAAGTGGTCATACAAACTACTACCATAATCAATCACACAAGCTTGCAACATATCCTCCAAAGTTTGGATGATCCTTTACGTTTGCCCATCTATTTGTGGCTGGAAAGTGGTACTAAGTCACACTCTAGTACCCAATCCATATTGGAACAACTTCCAAAAGTATGATGAAAATGGAGGACCACAATCTGAAATAATAGAGGTCGGAGCACCGTGTAACTTCACGATCTCTAGAATATACAACTTAGCATAATCTTCCACCAAGAAATTAGTCCTCAAAGGCAAGATATGAGTGGACTTAGTCATTCTATGAACAATGACCCAAATAGAATCACATTGATTTCGGGATCTAGGAAGACCGGTAATGAAATCCATAATAATTGGCCCCCGCTTCCATTCGAGTAATGGGATTTCTTGATACAAGCCCCCAAGCCTCATATGCTCAACTTTCACTTATTGACTCACCATACACATGACAAAATAACTAGCCACATCATGCTTCATATTACCCCACCAATAAAACTCTCTAAGATCATGATACACCTTGGTGGAACCGGGATGAATAGCATAATGGGATCCATGAGCCTTGACCATGACCCTTTCTCTTAATCCATCAACGTCGGGAACACATAGCATACCTTTGTATCTCTAGATACTATCAACACCAAGCACAAAGTCTGCAAGTTTATGTTGACCCATATTACTCTTGATCAACATCAAGTCAGGGTCCAAAGCTTGCTTTTCCTTTATCTCAACAACAAGAGACAACTGAGATACCAGAAGTACAAATACACCACCGTCCTCAGAACCTGCAAGTCAAACTCAAAGATTAGCCAAATGGTGAATGTCTTTTACCAATTCCCGCTTATACCCATCTACCTAGGCTAAAATACCCATGGACAATCTACTAAGAGCATCAACGACTACATTTGCCTTACCAGGATGGTAATGAAGACTCATATCATAGTCTTTCAGTAGCTTAAGCCATATTTTTTGTCGGAGATTTAACTCCTTTTGAGTAAATACATATTAGAGACTCTTATAATTGGAAAAGATATCAACATGAACCCTATATAGGTAATGTCTCCAAATCTTTAACGCAAAGACCACAACTAACAACTCTAAGTAATGGGTAGGGTAGTTCTTCTCATGAAATTTCAATTGTCTAGAAACATAAGATACCACCCTACCATGTTGCATCAATATACAACCAAGACCAACACGAGACACATCATAATAAACCATAAAGCCATCACTACCCTCAGACAAGGTTAAAACTGAAGCCAAAGTCTATTTATCTTTCAACTTCTCATAATTACCCTCACACGCATTGGACCATAAGACCTTGACCATATTGTGGGTTAATTTGGACAATGGGGCAGCTATAGTAGAGAAACTCTCCATAAACCTTCTATAGTAATTGGCTAGATCCAAGAAGCTCTGAATATCATTTGGAGTCGTAGGTCTAGGCCACTTCTTAACTGCCATGACCTTTTAAGGATCTACTATGATCCCTTCAATAGAGATGACATGACCAAGAAAAGCTACGTCTTTAAACCAAAACTCGAACTTGGAGAATTTGACATACAAATGATGATCCTTCAAGGTTTGTAATACGCCACAAAGGTGATCTACATGATCTGCCTCACTATTAGAATAGAATAAGATATCAGCAATGAAGACAATGACAAACATGTCCAAGAACGGATAGAAAACCCTATTCATCAAGTCAATGAATGTCGTCGGGGTATTGGTCAACCTAAAAGACATGACAAGAAACTCATAGTGACCATACTAGGTTTTAAAGGATGTCTCATGGATATCCGCTTCCCTAATCTAAAGTTGATGATTTACCAATCTAAGAACAATCTTAGAGAAGCACATCACACCCTGAAGTTGATCAAACAAATCAATGATCCAAGGAAGAGGATATTTATACTTTACGATCACTTTGTTTAACTGATGAGAATTAATGTACATACGAAGGGAACCATCCTTCTTGCACATGAATAACATGGGACAACCCTATGAAGACACACTAAGGTGGATAAAACCCTTATCTAGGAGGTCTTCCCATTGCTTCTTAAGATCTTTTAGCTCTACTGGAGCCATTCTATAAGGAGGGATAGAAATCAGATGAGTATCCGAAATAAGGTCAACCTCAAAATCAATTTTCCTATTGGGAGGACCACTGAGAAGATTATCGAGAAACATCTAGGGAAACTCATTAACCATAAAAACATATTCTAGAGAAGGCTCTCCCGAGTTAGAATGTTTAACTTGGACCAAATGATACAAACACCCTTTGAAATAAATTTTTAGGCCTTTAGATAAGAAATAAACCTTTACCTAGGAACTAGGGAACCACCTTCCCATATAATAACCAACTCGTTAATTATCAAAACATTAACCTACAGGTTCGACAATCTAAATAAAGCATAGTAAGAGTACAACCAATCCATCCCTATAATGACTTCAAACTCAACTATGTCCAACTCTACCAAGTCTATAAGAGTATCCCTACCACCAACTAATATCACACATACCTTATAGACAATTCTAATAACCATAAGGTATCCAAATAGGGTAGAAAAAGAAAAGGGAACCGATAGACTCTCGGGACCACAATCAAGATGCACAGCCACATACGGGGTCAAATAAGAAGGAATAGACCTTGGATCAAGAAAACAATACATACCACGAGAGAAAAGTCTCAAATTACCCATGAAAACATCAAGAAATTCCCTAGAGTCTAAGTGAGTAGCAAATGCATACAAGCGGTTCCAGCATTGCTGGTGCCTAAAATAGAAACAGAGGAAGACATATCACTTTTTGGTACAGGAGTAAATAGAGTAGCAATAGGGGCCCTGTTATCCCAAGAAGATGCTAGAGAGGGAAAATTATGTTGTATATGACCAATCTGACCATAATAAAAACATCTATTTCTCCCCTTCTCACTTTGACCACGATGACTCTAAACACAAAATCTATAAGGAGGCCGAGGTAGATTCGATTGGGCATGACTATCCTGGAACTGGGAATCCTCTACTCAGGATCCTCTACTAAACTGAGTCTGATGATTACCTAAAAATTTGGGTAAGGAGAGCAAACGCTATCCGAGAAGAAAGAATTTGAACCCCGCACTTCTTCCATGTTCACTTGCCATTATCACCACCACTACGCTCAAAATGCCTAAATTTTTTTCCCGGTCTCTCACTAAGCTTAACTTGCTTCTTTTTCTCTTTTTTCTAATTGTTGAAATATAAAATCAACCTAGAAATGTCCATGTTCTCAATCAACAAGGTTGCCTTGCGCTTAAGGACTAACTCACGAGACAATCCTGAGATAAACCTACGTATTTTAGCCCTTATGCTAAAAACCTTCTCGGGAGCATACCTTGACAATTTATGGAATTTCAAGGCATACGCTTGACTAGACATCCTTTCTTACATCAAGTTAACAATCTCTACTGCCTTAGTATCCCAAAACTCTTAAGGGAAGAAGGGTCTAAAAAAGCCTCAGCGAATTCCTTCTAAATGGCAAGACTAGCATCAATACCTATAAGAACTCCCAGCCCTCGTACCATTGGTACGCTACATCTTTCAACTAGTAGGAAGAAAACTCGATGGACTTAATGTACGAAGCATGCATGATTCAAAAGATCTTCTCTATTTCATCAATAAAGCCATAGTGATCTAACTCAACCTTCATACTAGAGAACATAGGTGGGCTCAACATCATAAATTGGAAAATTCTTGTGGGTTCATTAAAAATGGTAGCTAAAGAACCATGCTTTAATTTAGAGGCTACTAATTGAGTTAAGAAGTTGATAGAGCAACAAAATTCTGCATTATAAGAATCCCTTTGAGGTGACAAAATAAGAGGGTCACTCTCATGTCAGGGTTTGGTGGGGACAGGTGGAACCCCATGAATATGGTTGGATGCCTCAACCCTATCCTGGGTCCGAACTCCAGACTTTAGACGAGCTTCGTCCATAGGCCACTAAGAAGGGTTTTCCTAAGCCTCAAATCTCCTTGGAGGCATGATCTGAAAGATAACAAACAAAAATTAGAGGAATCCAAGACTTGAGACTCTATAGCTTAAGATAGAAACACAACAAAGGGAAACATTTACTAAAACTTCCCATAGATCCTCTTTTATAAGTATCGTATGCTTGACACCCATAAAAATAGACTCTACTCAACAAGGTATTATGGACACCCAACTAACCATAAACCTAGGCTCTGATACCAACTTAACATGACCTAAAATTAAGCTATGTAGTTGGGGAACCTGAAGCCCACATGAACCTAAGGTTGCCCTAATAACCTATCAAAATCATCACATCAACTACATGGGTTGGGTGAATCTCAACCATAAAATAAAATAGAGAAAAACATACCACAAGTCATAACATAAACAATGTCTAACTATTTCATTAGGTCCATCAACTAACCAATATACCTAATTCCACAGTTATCTACAATACCTCTATACAAACCAAAATTTAGAAATGTATATATTGGGACAAGCCCTCAAAAATAGCCAAACCAAGTCAAATTGAGACTAAGTCTAAAGATAGGAGATCAAGAAGGAATGTCTTCCAAAAATAAGAAAGATTTCCACTCCATACTAAATGCAAGAACTGCTTCTATCACCTAATCACTATTCAGGAAGAGAAGATGATACTCTGTCCTCTATGTCACATGGGGACATAACATCCAGAGATGATTAGCAGTTGGAGCACTAACATATAACTCAGGATAATGATAAAATAGAATCATCATTCAACAATAAGTAATAAATCATATTCAGTCATATTTATTACCATATCCATATATATAGATATATCACATACTAATCAACTGGACAAGACTTATCAACACTTTGGTAGCACTCATTCATTATACATTCAATAGGTGACTCCAACCTTCCACACTTATAAATTTAAGCATTTTTCATTAAACATCAGACTCTAACGATATTCACATATTATCAAGTAAAGAACTTTAAAAACATACATATCTATTTAAGTGAGGATGTTTAACCACTTACAAACATTCATATAATTAAGGAAATCTAACCACTCACACACATTCATTCAATAAAGGGACTCAAATGACATACTCATACATTTGGCAAGGTACTCTAACCTCATGACAAATTAGATAAGGGACTTTAACTTGAAGATAATTTATTTGGCAAAGAACTTCGACATCATGAGATCTTATTATGTAAGAGAGTTTAACCACAAGCGATTTTATTAGACAAGAGACTTTAACTTGAAGCCATCACGAATATCATTACTTGACATTAGGGCTCTAAACCTTTGTCCATGCATCCACATATATTTAATTCCACATATAAGGACTTTAACCCATTTATCTAATTGAACATCATACATGACCACATGGTCCTCCTGGGAACCTTCATTGTTTACCCATTTCAATAGGCCAATGCCTTAATGCAACTCATCATACAATTCAAACTACAGTCCTTAAGACCCTTACAAGCCATTCATATTTTTTTTAAAAATTCTATACCATAATTTAGTCCCACATATAATTCACGTTTATTTTTATGTTAGGGACTTCAACCCCTTTTTAATTATCATGTCATTAAGGTTATCAATTATACAATACATGGCTTATTTTAACTTTACTGAGTTATTTATCAATCATCCATACATATTGGGCCATTTCTCTAGTTCAAAGCATCATCATCATATAACTAGACATCTCACTTTAACATTTTCTCAAACACATTATGTACATGCCCTTACCAAGGACAATTTCATGATACAAATCATCAAGAATAGGGTTACTCAATACCCAAATGTTATACCATATACAACAAGCATTCACATGTGTAAACTACCATCAATAATATGTATAAACATAAGTCTATGTAAGAATCATAATTATTCATCATTAGGCAACAAAATCCTTTTTATTTGATTTCAAAACCACCATGTACACTTAGTAATCCAAGTGTAAAATATATGGGTTTATATTTAGTTAGATAGGGGAAGAGTTACATTCCTTAAATAATATGAATCACCAAGAATATTGACTCCTCTTTTCCTCTTAAAGACCACTCTTAAAACCCTAGCCTTCAATTCTTCAGAGATGAGCTTGAGAAAGTATTTATGGTGCTTGATCCATAAAAAATTGATGTTTAGGAGGCTACATACACTTATATAGTGAGTTTCCTTAGGGTTTCAAACATAGGAAATGACCACAAGTCCCTTAGTTAATAGATGGAAAACGAACACATCCAGGGGTACGACTTACCTTACAACTAACTTAAGTAGTCGTACCCTAGGGTATGAGTTGTACCTTGAATTTTGAATTAGGCCTCTCCAAGGTGACACAAACTGTTAAGGGTACGACCATGCACCCTTGAGTTATATCCAAGTGGTACGACTCATCTTTTGGTTGTATGCTCTACTCTTAATAAAACCAGTCCACTCCTAGGAAAGAGCACACTCTATATGACTTACCTATGCATGACTCATACCCTTAGGGTACGATTGAGGAGGGGTTACTCATAAAAAAGACTAAATTCTACCCTTCCTAGGTTGCTCAAGGTATAAGAAAGAAGTTGGGAGAGGATACGACTTATATCCATTAGGTACAAATCAATCCCCAAGTTGTACCCACCCCAGTGACACCGAAAGATGAATTTTTCAATGGTTCTAAGGTCTAGGTGTTTAAGTAATGTGGCCCAAGAAGAATTGGGCTATTTTTGGTTCTTTCTCTATAGTTAGTGCTCTTTACCCAAAATAGTCGAGTGATAGACATTAGTAGGGTGGCAATAATATTTGGGTAGGGGGTGCCCAATATCAAGATAGTAGGGCTTAATCGGCCTCATAATTCATTCCTTGTTAGTTCTGTGGTAGCTTTCATAGGGGTTTCTATGATGAAATAAGGGACAAGTATTTCAAATATGGTTGTCTAGGCCATATTCTCAAAAATTGCCTGGTTGGTAAGGGTGTTTTGGGAGCAAGTAAGGCTCTAGTTTCTTTATCTTCTGCTCCTACACCAAAGGGTGTTGCTTCTATGTCTTTTTTTTATTCTGGTAATGACGAAGGTCTAAATAGGTTATATTCTCTTGCTACTCAATAGGTATTTAAGGCATCACCTAATGTCATTACTGGTACATTACAAATTATATCTCATGATGTGTATTTCTTTTTTGGTCAAGGGTCCATTCTTTCTTAATATAACCTCCTTTGTGGCTATATTTTTTGGTTTTAATCCTAAGGTTATTTTGGATCCATTTTTGTTTCTACCCTGATATGTGACTCTATGATTGATAAAAGGGTCTATAGGGGGATGTGGTAATTTTTGGTAGTTTGTAGACTTTTTTCAATTTTTTTGAACTTAATTTATTGGATTTTGATGTTATTCTATGGATGGATTGGTTATATTCTTGTTCCTTAGATTGTCAAACCTAGAAGGTTGTTTTTAGGTTCCTTAGTATATTGATTATTGAGTAGGAGGGTGGTTCCCTAGCTCCTAGGGGAGGTTTATTCTTATCTTAAAGCTCATAATTAATCTCTAAAGGATGTCTGTATCATCTATTTTAGGTTAAAAATTCTAACTCTGAAGGTTCTTTTTTATATTTAGTTTTGATGGTAAATGAGTTTCTTGAGGTATTTCTAGATGATCTTCCTAGTGTTCCTCTAGAAAGAGAGTTTGAGTTTGGTGTTGATTTGGTTTTAGACACTTATATTATATCTATTCCTTTTTATAGATTAGCTCTAGATGAGTTAAGTGAACTCAAGAAGCAACTGAAGGATCTTTTGGATAAGGGTTTTATTTATCCTAGTGCATCCCCGTAGAGTGCACCGATGTTTTTCATGCAAAATAAGGATAGTTCCCTTCGGATGTTCATTGACTATCAATAGTAGAATAAGGTAATGGATAAGAACAAGTATCCTCTCCCAAGGATAAATAATTTGTTTGATTAGTTGCAAGGTGCCAAATTCTTTTCTAAGATAGATCTTCGATCTGGGTATCATTAGTTTAAGAATAAGGAGAAGGATATTCCAAAGATGACTTTTCATACTCGGTATAGTTAGTTTGAGTTCTTGGTGATGTCATTCGGTTTGACTAATGCCCTAGTGGTATTTATGGACTTGATCAATAGGTTTTTCAGGAATTTTTTGGATCTTTTTATCATTGTGTTCATTGACAACATCATGATGTATACTAAGAGTGAGGTGGATCATGCTAATTACCTTCATGTGGTGTTGCAGTCCTTGAAGGGGAGGAGTTGTATGCCAAATTCTCTAAGTGTGAGATTTGGTTAAACACTGTGACTTTTCTTGGTCATATTATTTCTAGTAAGTGAATTATGGTGGATCTGCAAGAGGTGGTTGTGGTTTAAAGGTGGCCTAGACCCATGACTCCAACCGACATTTAGAGCTTCATGGGTTTAGTTGGTTATTATAGGCTCTTTGTGGAAATTTTCTCAACAATAGCTGCCCAATTAGTTGAGTTGACTTAGAATAAGGTAAAGTTTTCCTTGTTGGATGCTTGTGTGGCAAGTTTCAAGAAGCTGAAGGATAAGCTAACTTTAGATCTGATTTTAACATTTTCATAAGGTAATGAGGGGTTTTTGGTTTATTGCAATGCATCCCAGGTGGGACTCTGTTATGTTTTAATGTAGCATGGGAAGGTTATTGCCTATGCTTCCAGGCTGTTGAAGGTACATGAGAAGAATTATCCTACTCATGATTTGGAGCTTTTAGTGGTTGTCTTTGCTTTGAAAATCTGGAGGCATTATTTATATAGAGTGCACATAGACATCTTTTCCAATCATAAGAGTCTACAATATGTTCTCACTTAGAATTAGCTAAATCTTAGGTAGAGAAAATGGTTGGCGCTTCTCAAGAACTATGATATATGTCTTCACTACCACCCAAGTAAATCTAACATATTTGTTGATGCTTTTAGTAGGATATCTATGGAAAGTTTAACTCATATGGATAGAAATAAATGGGAATTGGTGAAGGATATTCACTGCTTGGCTAATGTGGGAGTTTGCCTCTTGTACTTCAATGATGGTGGTATGATGGTATAGGAAGTAGTTCGATCATCTCTTGGTGTAGAGATCAAAGAGAAGCAAACACTAGATCCTATCTTGATAAGAATCAAGTGTGATGTTGGTGGGCAAAAGGTAATAGCATTTAAGATCATTGGTGATAGTACTTTGCAGTACCAAAGGAGGTTATGTGTTCCTAATGTCGATGGTTTGCGACAAAAGGTTTCGTCTGAGGCACATGAATCGCGCTATGTTGTTCATCCAGTATGACAAAAATGTATCATGATCTCAAAAAGATGTATTGGTTGAATGGTATGAAGAGGATGTGGCTGATTTTGTGGCCAAATGCTTGGTGCACCAATAAGTTAAAGTTCAGCACATGTCTGAAGGGTTGTATTAGGAAATTGAGTTGCCTTAATGGACATGGGAGGTAATCAATAAGGATTTTATTATCGGTCTTCCTTAATCTCGAAACCAATTTGATTTAAATTGAGTCGTCATGGATAGGTTGAAATAGTACACTCACTTCTTGCCAGTACGGACTAACTTTTTGATTGAGGACTACGCACGGTTGTATCTTTCTGAGATTGTAAAAATGCATGGGGTACCTATTTCAATTATCTCTGATTGTGGTATTCAGTTTTCATCTCACTTTTTGCGGTACTTTTAGAAAGGTTGGGTACTAAGGTTTGTCTTAGTATTGGTTTTCACTTGCAGACGAATAGGTAGGCAGAAAGGACTATTCAAATATTAGAGGATATTCTTCAGGCATGTGTGATTGATTATGTTGACAATTAGTTTAAGCATCTACCTTTGGAAGAGTTTTGTTACAACAATTGCTATCATTCTAGCATTGGTATGGTCTCTTTTAAGGCATTGTATGGTAGGAGGTATAGATCTTCTATTGGATGGTTTGAGCTTAGTAAGGCAGATATGTTTGACCATATTTCATTTATTAATATATGGAAAAGGTGAAGGTGATTTGGGATATGCTTAAGGATGCCTAAAGTTACCAAAAGTCCTATGCAGATGTAAGGCGTAGAGACTTGAAGTTTGAGGTTTAGGATAAGGTGTTCCTAAAGTTATCTCTTATGAAAGGTGTGATGTAGTTCGGTAAATATAGAAAGCTCAATTCTCAGTATTTTGGTCCTTATGCAGTTTCATAGAGGGTTGGTAATGTGGCATATGAGTTACAGTTGCCTTCTAGTTTAAGCTTCATTCATCCAGTATTTCATGCCTCTATGTTGAGAAATTGTCTGGTGATCCTTCTTAGGTGGTTCCTTTTTAAGGATTGGATATATCAAATTCTATGTCTTATGAAGATGTCCCTATTGAGATATTAGATTGGCAGTTTTCATGGTTACGAACCAAGGATGTGCCCTTGGTTAAGGTTATATGGAAGAACCAAAAGGTGGAAGAGGCTACATGGAAAGTGGAAGTGACATGAAGTCCAAATATCTGCATTCCTTTTCTTCTTTGGCTATTCGTGCAGAAGGTATGTGTTTTTGAACATATCTTTATTTTCTAACTTAGTTAAGGGTTACAATAGATCCTTGCATCTTTATTTTCTAACTTTTTTAAAGGTTGGATGGATATTTGATAATGCATATTAATCACGCTAGTGTTTGACCTACTTTATTCATCAGTTGGGAACGAATGATCCTATTGGGGGAGATTGAAACACCCTGGGTTTTGACCCTTAGAAAATTTCTTGGATTTTGGGTTTCTAGTCAAGATATGACTATGGGTACAGGTCGTATACTGGGGTAAGGTTGGTAAGGCTTGGTCGTGCACTTACTATTATTGGTTGGTGGGTTGGATTAGGTTCTGGAATGGGTACAATTTGATTGGTATGGGTCATACGATTGGATACAAGTCATATGGTTTGAGTTTTTCCTTCACTTAATCCAAGACTTAGTAACTTGAGTTGGATCAGAGTACGAATGGCTCACCATAAGCCATATGATAGGCTACGGGTCATACCATTGACTCGTTTGGTAGATAATATTCAAATTTCTGTTAGTTCTATTCTATAAAGGATATTGTAGGGGTACTAAATGTATAGGTTGGGTACAACTTGGTTTAGGTAAGTCATATGCTAGGCAATGTGGTGTCTAATGGGTAGGCCTACGTTATGAATGGTGAGTACCACTCTTATTTGATGGTACAACTAGTATGGTAGTCGTACCACCTGACGAGAATTTTAAGTAGTTTAAGTTAGGGCAAATTTGGACATTTCCCCATTTAGATACTTAAGGCCCCATGACTTTTAACACACTTGAAAGGTTATTTACCCTATTATTCTAATCTTAAACACTTAGAAACACTTCCTAATTCTCTCTAAGGCTCTTGGGTAAAGGAAGGCTAGGGTTTCATCTAGAGGAGCAATTTGAGGCTTGTTTAGGTGATTTCTCTCTATCATCTTCATAATCTAAGGCATGTACTCCTCCCTTATTGTTAGTTCCAACTAAAGGCATGATTTATACATTGTTTTCATGGCATTATTATTTTATGGTTTTGGGGTTTTAAAATATATGCTGGGGTTTTGGTATTAAATTCTTGGTTATGGTTTTTCTATGTTTTAATTATGTTTTTACATGCTTTAATGGTGGTTTGGACAATTGATTCCATGGGAATGGTTATTTGGTAATTGAAATCGGTTTTGGAAACACTACGCCCCCATGTTTGATAAAATGCCAATGAGATTGCTTTTACTATATTAAGAAATTTTAGATGAAACTATTATATGGTATGGTTTGGTAACGGAATCCTAAATATTTTAGATAGTTGAGGATGGCTAAATGGCAAGGTTTGTAGTCTTGGTTATGGTTAATTAAACATCCTTGTGGGGTAGAAGGGAATCCCCCAAGTAAACATGTTAATGAATAACTTACGGGGTATATGGAATTCCCCCAAGCTAACTTAATAATGGACACTTGTGGGGTACACATGATTCCCTCAAGTTAACTTGATAGTGTAATCTATGGGTACATGGGAATCCATTTGCAAATAAAGGTTGGCTAAGGACATTGCTTACAAGCTATAGTCGGTATGACGATACCACTACTTAAATCCTTGGTTAATAATAACGGAATAATGGTTTGGTTGGATGGTAACAGTTTTAGTTGGGAAATAATGGTGGGATGTGTTAGCTAACCATGAAGGTGCGAGTCCATTGGACAAATACTGAAAATCATGTTTGCCGACATGAGGGGTTGGTCATAGCGACCATACATGATACTATGAGGTACATGGGAATCCTTTAAGTACACAGTACATAAGTTTCATGGAGAGCGTATGGTACTTGGGAATCCCCTACTCTTATGGTATCTCCGATTTGTGTGGATACACGCATTGGGGCTCGTTCAGGGGGTTACACTGGACCCATATATCCCGTTGGTGGTTCTAATATGTTTAAGCTACACATACCCATGTTAATGGTTTTAAATGTATGCTAAACCCAGTTTCCTTTCATGGCATAGTTGTATATATATATATATATATGTGTGTGTGTGTGTGTGTATGGTTTGTAAGCATATGGTTGGTTTACTTTGTTATATTAGATGGCATTATTTTATCCTTATCCTGAGTTTATACAAACATTTACCCATTAACCCATGTTCCGGTGGTTGTATTCCTATGTGATTCAGAAACCAGCCATTGTACTCCTCCTATACAGTGATTAGATCTCAAGATCAACTATTAGATTAAAGTCGTGAGCTTCCATATTCTAGAAGGCTCTATTTTATATCATGGATGTATTAACATACTTTGGATATTTTATGGATATTGGTTTTGGCTTCGGTTAGGTGCACGTCCCAACCGAATATTGTTTTTTATATTTAGAGGTTTGTGTGACTACTATGGGTTGGAATAGGCGGGTTTAGTATTTGTGTCAGCCTTAGTATTGGCGTTGGTATTAGGGATGATACTAAAGAAAACTCCATTAGTGCAGAAGAGTAACTAGTATGTGAAAAGAATGATGTGACGAAGGATGGAGAAATTGTGCTATCTTCAAGTGAGGAGGATGAGGATGAACTACCTCCGAGGTGGTCTATAAAAAAACAAAGGGGAAGAAAAGGCAAAGAAAATATGGTTGATACCAGTGTAAAAATTGATAGATTGTATTCTACTACAGCATCTGAAAATAAACTGTTAGCTAATATTATGAAGGCTAGCAAGTCTTGTACTACTAAAATCAGAAGACTAAAGAAAGATGTTGTAGGGGAGGAGGAGAAAATTGAAGTTGTAGAAGTTGGCAAGGGTGAGAACATTGATCCAGATTTTACTGTAGCAACTGAGAAAAGAAGAAAAGAAATTCACATTGTAGAAAGGACCAGGTCCTCTAGTTCAAAGTCTGGTAGTCCTGCAAAAATGAAAAAGAAACACATTGTTGTTAAGAAGAAGAAAGTATCTAATGGACCTAGTCCCAAGAAGAGAAAAACCATTGAAAAAGAATTAAATAGTTTTTCTAAGAGAAGAAGAAATGAGGAATAAAAGAAGAATACGTCTAGAGAGCAAAGGAATGGAATTTTGAAAATGTAGAAAGTATTGTTTGGTAGAGTGTTTCATCCCAGGATTTATGAAAAAAACGGCATGGTAGAGTTTGTGGAATATGTCAAACATCAGGGATGGTTACACCTCTTAGAGGAGCCAGCTCCATGGTATTTTTAGAGGAAGTAAGAGAATTCTACTATAGAATGGATTTCTCAGATGATGGGTTAATCTTGACTACACAAGTACAAGTAAAATAAATTAAATTGGATTAAGATTACTAGGGAAAATCCTGGATAGGCCTGTTATAGGGGTGAGGATTATTGTAAAGCAACAAGCCTCAACTGAGTTTATGATTATTGCGTCTAAGGTAAGAGAAACATCAATAGCTAGTGTGAGAAAGGAATTTCTCACAAGTGAATTTTTATTAGTATTTTAATTCGTGAACAAGGTCCTTTTGACAATGTCAGAGAAAAGGACCATTGCATCTGCTGTTGATCTATTTCTGATAGAAAGTTTGAGCAAATTTGAGCTAATTAGTCTACCTGCTCTTATGATAGAGCACATAAATAAAATGATCATTAAGAAGGAATGAAGACATGAGACATCGTATGGTTACTTCTTGAATAAGGTATCCCATCACTTTAGAGTGATTAGGACTAAAGAAATACTTGGAACAGTCAAACAAAGGTTTAGTCTGACAACATTGGTGGAAAATAAATGTATAGAAGGAAAAGTGGGAACTGTGTCCCAAGTAACAGTGTCATTGGCTGCTCAGGAGAATCTAATAAAGGAAATGAAGGAGATAAAAATTAAGTTGGCTTTTTAAAATGCAGAGATAGTGCCCTTGAAGATACAAAATTAGAAGTTATCCTCATAGGGACCTTGTCCGATAGAGGCACTTTAGTAGAAAATGTGAAGCTCAGGATCAAGGTTATATAACTCACTTAGGAGGTTCAAGGTTTGAATGCCGAAGTTAAGGAACTCACTAAGCAATTGCTAAATTCTCATACTATAGAGAGTTCTAGAATAGAGATTTTAATCAGATCCTTCTCCCCTAAGCCCCCCTCTGCCCAAGTTCTATCATCTTTTTGTTAGTTTATCATCCACGTGTCATCTCAAGTTTTTGTTTCTAAGGTGGCTTTTGATGAAGTATAATTTTTATGTTTATTTTTGTGTGCTTTTAATGGTATTGATCTAACTTGAAAATGAATGAATCCTTTTTTGTGTTTTTCATCTATCTCTTTTATTTAAAAGTTGTTTTTTTATATTAGTGTTGCCCCCAGTATCTATGAGTTAACTAACTTGTTCTTATTTTGCTCTTTAGTTAATGTTATGACTTTTTAATTATGGCAAAAAAGGGAATACTGAATTCATGTGGTAGGGACCAGGTACCGGGTGCATATGTGTGGATTTTTGGTGAAGTATGGTGGCATATTGAGAAGGGGAAGAAGGAATAATGTTGAATGTTGATGGTGCATGCGAAAGGTGGAACGATGATCTTAGTGAATGCTGATGTCAATTGACAATAAAGGCCTAGTTCCCTATGTTGCATGATAGGGAAGCAAGATGTATAGTGATAGGGGGAACATTCATCGATAGTAGTGGTAATCACTCTAACTAAATAATGTGAATTAATTTGATGCTCCAATTTCTGTAGTCTGTTCTGTGGTTTGTCATTAGCAAAAAAGGAAAATTTCTATATCTTGTTTTGATGATGATCAACTGACAACAAGGGAACAGGTCCCTAGATCTCTATGGAAGTATCATGACACTTGGCCTAATCATATTTCTTCCCTAATCATTATTTCACTATAAATAGAAAAGAATGCTTCTCAACCGGTCTTTATGAAAATATACAGTTGTCATATGGCATGTACAATTTTGTCATCTAGTGTAACAAACTTCACGTGAGAAGTTTACAATTTAGGACACTTGGCCTAATCAGATTTTTTCCCTGATCATTATCCCACTATAAATAGAAAAGAATACTTCTCAATTGTTGAGTTTTTGCAAATTAAAATATAAAAGAGGGAAATAAGCAAAAACCTAATTTTGGAAGATTGCTCAAGTTATTAATTTTTGTATGTACTTAAAGAGTGAATATTCTTGAGTCAATATACTGTCCATAATTGAATTAGTCACATTATAAGAGTAATGCTTTCTTTGTGTTCTTGAGAATGCTTAGGTAGAGTTACCTCAGTTTGATATTGGTTAGAGTTAATCAATATCAAGGTTAGTTCTTGGTAGAGTTGTCAAGGTAGGTATGTAATAGAGTTGTTACAAATAAGTTGAGCCTAGAGTTAGGTTCCCATCAATTCTATAATTAAGAGTTTGATTATAACGGATTGTTGAGCGCTTGTGAGGGAAAGTCGTGGTTTTTCCTCCCTTGAGCAATGACGTTTCCATGTTAGATTATTGTGTTCTTTACTTTCCTACAAGGTTTAAGTTTCACAGTGCTTTACTATTTTATTGTCTATGTCTGACTCTAAGGGACCTGGTCCCTCAGAGTATGGTGCAACCCCCTTACGGTTCATCCTACCACTTAAGCGGTAGTCCCTTATGCGGAAAAGTGATTGCTTTGGCGGTACCTGGAGATTGTTAATCCCCCTTCTTCTCCTAATTTTTCCTTATTTTCAAGATCATTTTCCATCATTTAGAGAGCTTGAAGAGAGAGAAAGTGGGAATTAATCCATAGAAGCTAAGTTAGACTAACACTCTTTGGTCATTTTCCATTATTTTCCCTGTCAAATTCCAACGTTTATCATTTGAAATTCATAGGAATTAAATATTTAAATCCTTAGACCTAAAGGGATGATTTGGAACTAGATTTATGCACCATTTTTGCATAAATTTTAAGCACACGTTTCTTGTCCTTCGAGGGACCTCATGACAGATTTAGTTTTGGATTCCATTTATGGGCCTTGTGGGCTAGTTTTTGACTCAAATTCTGACTCCAAACTTTTATATAGGAATATGGGTCTCATTTTACTCCCATTGACATATAAAATGTTATTTTAATAGTGTGGCAGCATTTTTCAGATTGTGGAGAAAAGATGAGCAATTTATCGATGACTTATGACCTGAAGTTCAGCATCGAGGTAAGCTTCAATTTACTTTCTTTCAAAAGATGATCTGTAGTGTATACTGAATGCTAAGCAGGTATAATAGGATATATTTATGATTTGAATATAATGACTTAGCTTAATTTAAGAGTTTGGGGGTAAGGGTAAACCAACCCTTAAGATAAAATACTTGTATAGCTATAAAATCCTATCACCCTAGATTATAAGGGTGTTAGCCATAACTCGACATTAAGGATCCTTTAGTATAAATTACTATTTGACTTGGTGGATTGGATCACTATTTACCCCTATTATAGTATTATCCTTATACTAGTAATATACTATTGGACCTGAGGCCGTGGTTCTGATAACATCTGGATTTCAGGTAAGCATTCTACCCTTAGAAAGGTCATGATTCTAATTATGGATGCTTAGGAAATTATGGATGTATTGTTTGGATATTGGCGATGCCATGCATAAATTTACATGTGTTCATTCTCAGTTAGTAATTAGTAGTAATTTTACCACTTATCCGCACTCAACATTTATGCACATTACTTTGTTTTGAATAAATAATTGGGATATATTTGTAAGAAAATGCACTAATATCCACTCTTTGCAGGTATTGAGTTGAAAAGATAGAAAGATGTGGAATACAGATTAAATTGATTGAAAAAGGAGCAGGAAAGTGCAGCTGAAGACTTGGAGCACAAAGGCCTCAGGTATTGCAGTCGAGGTCCGCTGACTGCAATCACGGCAGTTAAGCAACAGTCAATCAAACGCGATCGTAGAACTTAATCATGGTCGCTGCTAGACCCACGCGATCGCGTCTTAGAGGAAGAAATCATCCCTAGGGCAAACCAGGAAATGCACTTGGCTGATCCTAAATTCTGACAAAAAGCCCCAAACTCTAGCATTAGAAAAGGGGAAAACATTCCATCTTCCCCAATTTTTTTAGTTTTTAGCTCTTGGATTCAAAGCCTCCATTTTTAGAGAAGAAAATATTGTATAATTTTTGGGTGCAGAATATATATGATACTTTCTAAGTGGAAGATTAGCTCAGTTCCATTATTGATTTGTGGTAGTGCCAAGTTTGAAGTAATATTCACTTAAGCTTTAATAAATCATTTCATTGGAGATTATGGGTATATATGTGCTTATTTATCTTATGTGTAGCTAGATCTCCCTCATAGGGCTATGTGTGAATAGCGAATAAAGTATGTGTGGCAGGTATTGATTAGCTTATATTTAGTAGTTCATGTTTATGGATTTTATCATTTCTATGCATAACATGGTTGGGATTTGATGGGTACAAGCCCTAAATACCCACATGGGTATTATGAGTGAAAGCTCTATGCCCCAGAAAACCCAGTGCCATCTTTGAAAGAAGGGTTTTTGGGGAAGTTTAGGAGTCCACATCATCCTCGAAAGAGGGATGTGGAGACCAAAGAATTGATAGAAAAATGTGTGTGTAGTTTTCTAAATCTTTACTATCTTAGACATAAGGGTGAATGTGAGGTTGACTATACCATAAGTATCATCCTAGAAATAGAAATGCCTAGATTTAGGTTGTGATTACCAAATATCGAACACACCTATTAGGTATTTGAAAGAATCAATGGGTGAAAGTTTGGCGTTTTACTGAAAGAAAAGCATCAAAATCAATAACCAAACCTACCCATATTTGACTTACTAAATTGATGTTTATTGCTAACACCCACGTATCACTCTCTTAGTAATGTATAATCCCAATATCCGTGCATAATTGTTAAACCTCTAATTTTTCATATCCCCGAATTTATACTAGAAAAACCCATGAAGAAACATTAGTGTATATATCTATCTCCCTTGTTTTTATCTTCGTATAAAATTGGTTTGAATTTATCTTGTATCTATTATTTAGAATTAAATTGATTTCCACTCACATTGTTCCCGTGGAATCGACCCTAACTTCTAAGTTGGGTAAATATATTAACGGCTACTGCCTTGCACTAAATTGAATGTGTAAGTTGAGCGTTATCAATAAATGGTGCCGTTGTCGGGGAATAATTGGGTGTATTAAATTAGTTTGAAATTTTAGTTACTTGGTTGAATTCAAGCATATGCATATTTGTTTGTGAATTTTCTTTGTAGGTAGATTTTATTTTATTATACTTTTCTCTATGGCATCCTCTAACAAATATGATATTGGCAGTTGGGAATCTTATTGTGATGACCCATGTCAAATCTATGATGGACCACATGTCAAGTAAGATTTTAACTATGCTTCCCGGAGAGAAATGGACCCATTATCTCGATCCTATGAGGAGTATAGGTTTCCTTTATGTAGTGTCGAGATGGACATTGGGATGTTGTCCAAATTTCCCATTGCCCTATTATACTAACAGAATTGCTAGTTCTTTTTATAAGACTAATAGGTCTTATGATGAGAAGAAGGAAGAGCAACAAATCAAACCCATTCGTCTTGGAGCAATGCTTCAAAGCATTTTGGAGCGGGTAACTAAAATCAGGGAGAATGCGGAAGACTTGCATCAATCCTACGGGGTGTTTGAATAGTCAAATGTCATGGCAAAGGAATTGGGAAAGGACATAATTCTTGCAAACATTAGAACCATGCCCATTTCCCAAGAGGAGGTTTGTCCAGAAGAGAAACCAAGCTATGATGATGGGATTGGTAGCAAAGACTCCTCGGGGACTTCCCAACAATCCAAATCATACGAGGTAAAAGAATCCAAAATAAAAGAAATAGCACTAGAGTCAAAAAGAGAATCAATGTAAATCGCTTATGAGGACTCTAGTTCATTTCGTGGTAAAGATGCTTTGGAGGATGCTAACCCAAAACTAAGGGTTGGACCTCAGTCAAACTAATTTTCAACATTTTGTTTAGAGGATATGATGAGGATCCATGCCTCCAAGAAAATAGGAGATTGTGGGAAGAAGGTGTCCAACTCTTAAATTTTTGTATTTGACATTCCAAAGAAGTATATAGAACCCCATCCATCAATGGCCAAGGAACACAACTTTCGATGTAAAAAAACTGGACTATTGATGTACAATATTTTACCCAAGGAGACAATCCAAAAAATTGATATAAAGCTGGGTAAAATGTCCATGTCATCAAAATGGCAAGATCGAAGCTTGCTCACTATGTCTTTACATATTCCAAGTTTCATCTTGGAAGATTTGAATCTTTTGTCCCTCTACCGCTCATTGCATATTGAATGAAAGTTAGAACAGAGAATCAAATCTTCTAAGTGAAAACATAAAGAGAAACAATAGAGGCGTCGTGCTAGGACGTTAAACTAAGTGATCGATGGGAGACAACCCATCACGCCATGAAAAGTGGCACATATCCTTTTTCTTTATGAATGATAGAATAGATATTTTTTTTATATTTATTCATGTATAATCTATAAAATGCTAGCACTAGGAGGAATGTTGAATGAACTTGAAAAGGGAAATGTGTGAAATTGGTATGTTCGAAATGAACAGGAAGTGCATGCGACCCAATTTTTGGTGTCAGTTACCGCGACCACATTCTGTACCACCATGATAGCGGTACAAGGTCTGACTACCATTTTCCGTCACACCCTTATTTTAATTTCTCTCAAAATTCTTTTCAATTTTTGGCTTCACTTTATGAATCCAAGCGTATATTCATCTTATGCATCGTCTAAATTGGTAAGGTATCTCAAGTCCAATGATTTGAATAATTATATGCTTATAAATTTTAGTTTAGGATAGGCCTAAAATGATGCTTTCATCAATAAATGCATACTTAGTTTTGACTATTTTTGTGGTTAGTTGTTGTAGATAGTGTACACACTAATGGTGAAGTCTTGATTGCCCAATTTTATGGCTTAAATACTTGAAATGATTGTGTACACCTTGTGTTCTACTTAATACCCCTATGAATTTCACGTTAAATTCTTTGGGTTTGGGGGTATAATTATGATAACTAGTCCTAAGTCACTTTTTCTTAATGCTTACGTGCCTAATAGAACACGAATGTGAGGATAAAATTTTATGTTCTAATTGAAGTAAAGAATTTCAAAGTCCAATCTCAGGTACCACAATCATGGTATCGATGACTACAATTGTATCAACATGATTACGATCACTACTCTGCAATTACCATACCTGAGAGCAGTGTCTGCAGGAACTGAAAAATTCTGCACATCCATTTCTGCCACCAAAACCTTCTATAACATTGCCACATGCATTTATTTGTTTGATCTGGTATGTTTTCGATATGATAGTACTAATGATGGCCTAAGTGCATTGTTTACAGGATCTAAGACTCAATGTAGGAATTTGATAACACCAGATTAATTGCCCAAGAATGTCAGAACCTCTACAATGCGAATATGCACAGGACCAAGTTAGCTCCTGAAAGGGGTATTAGCTTGGACAAAGTAGAGGTAAAGTTCCCAAACTTTCATGCTAGACTCACTTAGACTGGGTGGCTATGATTTGCCCTGGAACTTTGTATTTCTAATGAGCATTGTGTGCATGAATTTTATGCTAACTTAAGCATAGTTTCTTTCATAAAACCGGTAATGATGATATGGGAGGAGCAAGTGAAATTTGGGACAGAGCGGATCAACGAGGTGTATGGACTCCCAGATGCTGGCATTAAGTAGTTCCATGCAATATCTTGTGAGCCAGGGACCTGGATGGAAAATATTTTATGTCCTGTCAAAGATGTTTCCTGGGACACTACCAAGAGAGAAATTATGATGAATGACATCACAGCTATGGATGAATATTATCGATAGTCGTGTATTGCCAAGAACTTACATGACATTGTTACAGACTTGTAAGCTTGGATGGTGACCTATCTTTTCTCTGGCATCGCCCTAAATATGGGAAATATTGTGCATTAAGAATAAAGGCACATAAGAAATCATGGAGATACACATCTTATCCTCCCATCCCTTATCACAGAGCTATGCATAAATACGTAATTATAGCTGAGGTCGTGATAGGATGGAATACTGAGTTCTTACTACTGAGGTTACTGACTACATGGATTTAATGATATCTAAGTTTACTAGTTACTAATAATTGAAAGACTATTTTTGACAGTCCTGATTATATATATATAACATATCTAAGTGCTATACAGAGCTGGATGACTGTATCTGTCAGTCTAGAAATCTAGTGGAACTAAGTGAGTTCCATACTGAGCTGAGTGACTATGTGTTATAGTCCTAATTTATATAGAACTGTACTGAGTTCTATTCTGAAAACTGAATTTGAAATAGAAATTGTGGGAGGTAATCATCTAACCGACATGCCCCGAATCAGAACCGGTGGATTCCAAACCGTAACCCCAGTAGGAAGGGTGTCAGTACTGTACCACGAGTAAATATAGGCTATGACTAAACCCTCTCTGACAGGGAGCTCTTAATTCAACCCTTCCTGTAAATAAAACCTAAATGAGATGTATAGTTTCTAGACTCGTAGTGGTAAATCTCCACCTATGATGGCTACGTAGTTCTGGAATATAGGGATTTCTACTAAGGATCATAGCCTCTACTGGCTGATAGTGTATGTCCTCATCCCTTGGTTCACTTGGTGTTAAATCCTACTCCCAACTGAATAGACGCAGAACTAATTTCCTTGTTCATTCTAGGTTGGATTGTTCTGTTACTGATTTTACTTATTAACTGGATTGAACTGAGTTCACTGGATTTATGTTGACTGATGGAATACTACTAAATTCTATTAACTGACAGAATGCTATTGAGTTCTACTAGCTGACTGAGTTTTCTAAGGTCCAAACTAAATACTACTGAGACATAATAACTGATCGAGATTACTGAGATTCCTGATATTACTAAGATTACTGAATGGGACTGGACTGATACTGAGTTTACTGAGTTTTCCTAAGTCACATGACTGGATGAATTGTACTGATCATGGCTTGACTGAGAGTATCGTGAAAACATGACACTGGCTCTAGGCACACAACTAAATTGTCGAGTACAAGTACAACCAAGACTTGATAGCACAAAACTAAATCATGGCACAAGATTGAAAGAACAACATGGCTATATATATCCTTAATTCATTGACTAAGACATTTTATCAAACACTTTACATGCACTAATTTGTACATGAATAAGGATTCCATAATAACATGCTATGATGGCACTATTTTCTTCACAAACGCATTTTATCAAACACATGGGGAGCAAGCTTTGTTTATACAATAATCAATAAATTAAATTGTCATGGGTACATAATTCATCTTGCAAATTGAAGGGTTTATCAAGAATACCACGTAAATCATCACACACTAAGATCGATTCTTGAAATTAATTATCTATAACAAGGATCAAAACCTAACAACAACATGAACATAAATTCCAATTCAAATAAACCATGACATTCTTAAATATACAATATTTGAATTGAAAAGGGATCCTTGAGCTTCATGGGTGAAAGGGTCCTATGAATCAACACTTGACATACCTTGATTGTGAGTTTCATGAAGTTCTTTGAGGGATTTCTTTAGATTGACGTTGATTCTCAAGGACTAGGGTTTTGTTTTCTTGAGAGAGAATGTTATTGATATTGGGGAAAAAGTGAATAATAAGTACCTAAGGATGTTTTTAGGGCTTAAATCCCACATCTAGGTGGAATAAAATCATGGAAAAAGGGTCCATTTGACCCTGGATACGTATTTTAATTTTTGTGAAAATTTCCTGATCTGAACCCCTAGCGCAACACGACGCTATCGCACCATGTCTCTGGAAAGTGACAACAAGAAAATTGCATGGTGACATAATGCGATACAATCATGTTGCCACCTTGGATGCGACCTGGAATCTCACCGCAACATGGTGGTATCGCGTTGGAACACTGAAAATGGACAATTATGAACTGGAACTTTAGCGCGATGCACCACTATTATGGAAAAACACTGGCAATTGATAATTACCATTTAAGCTGGCTATGCAATGTACTGATGGCTCAGGTGATACACTATCTCACTAAAAAGGCTCTAACTCTTCGCCTAGGTATCGAATTTGGGCAAATTTGGTATCGATGGAAAGCTTATTGAATTTACCACACAACAAAAAAATATTGATAATTCCAGATATATAAAATTGTATCCATCTTTAAAGAATGTCTTTGAAATCTTCTATAAGAATTTAAGCAAGGTAGAAGTACGGGGTATTACAATATCTCCCCCTTGGGAACATTCATCCTCGAATGAAACTAATAGAGATAGGAAAAATGATAAAATGAAGTATATACAGAACATGAACAACTGAAGCATGAGTACATGATAGACTTTACTGCTTTACAGAGATTAATTTTGATCATGCATATCTGATGCATGAGTACTGATTCATGAATGCATGAATGGGATCACTGATGAGCTGAGTATACTGAACATGCATATCTGATGCATAAATGCATGGGTGAACTGACACATGAATGCATTTCTGTGAGTATTGATAAATTGATCATGCATATTAAATACGTTAATACATGACTGAATTGACGCATGAACATGTGACTGAACATGTAATGGTAAAAATAACAAATTTGAAATAAAAACTAAGCATGGAACTGAATACCAAGTTTGTAACTAAAATTTGAACATAAGACTGAATAAGCTTAAGGAAAGTTGTTACCTTAGGCTGAGTCTGAATTAGCAGAGAAGAGGTGAGGATACTTGGTTCGGATATCTGCTTCTGCTTCCTAAGTAGCTCCCTCAATGGACTGATTCCATCAAAGAACTTTGACTAGAGGGACCTCTTGTTCCTCAATCTGCGAGTCTGACAGTAAAGGATTTCAACTGGAATCTCTTCGAAAAAGAGTTTGTTCTTAATGTCTATGTCCTCTATAGGAACTACAACTATTTGGTCACTGATGTACTTTCTTAAGAAAGGAGAAATGGAACACTAGATAAACTAAGGCAAGATCTAAAGGCAACTCAATCTCATAAGCTACTTTACCAAAATAACTGAGAATTTTAAAGGGACCGACCTATCGGGGACTGGACTTTCCCTTATTGCCGAATCTTATCACTCCTGTATAGGATTGATCTTTAAATAAACATAATAACCAATCTCAAAATTGAGATCCTTTCTGAACATGCATGAACGCAAATATGAGAACATGATTGAGTCTGTAATATGTGTCATGGAATGAGCATCTTGAGCTGAACTAAGCCATTGAGTACATGTCTTACGATCGAGATTGAAGTTAGAGGGTCAACCTATGGGTACCCACTACTCAAAACTGGATTCATTACATGAAGAAGAAAATAGAGGAAAACTGATTTGATTGAGATGTTGAGGAAAACTAAGGTGATAGATAATGCACCTACGAACGGAATCCTGACTACATATCTGGAATCTAAGACTGAGACATAAAACATTGACTAAGATGCATACACAACTATATGATTGGTCCATCTTAGAATGGTCATATTCATGAGAGCTCAAATAGTATGACTAGATGGATAGAATGGGAAAATATATGAATTTATATGTCTGACTATTGGACTGAGGTACTGGCTATTCATACTAATTCCTACTGACTGACTCATCTGATTTTCTTACTAACCAATGGCTGAGTACTGGGTATGTAAGACTTAACGGTACTTTGTTTGGATTATTGAAATTAAACTATAGACTATCATGCATAGAAGGCTAAGAATTACTGGGTAATATGAGATAACTGAGAATAAATGAGTGAAAGCTATATTATCTTAAGGATGCAAGACCCGGTATATAACATGATTCAGAAATTCTCTATAATCTGAGGTGCTAAAATACTACTAACTGAGTAATAGTTGGCCATATGTTGTGGTCGGGTAATCCTAAAAGTGAACTGAGTTTTTGATCTGACTGGACTATAACTGGGGCTGAGATTTTAGCTATGACAGTAATTGAGACTATAACCGTAACTAAGACTATAACTGGGATTGAATGCTGGTTTTTGATAACTGACGTTTAGACTGGTATTGAAGTACTAAATTCTGATGGCTAAGTAACTGATAACTAAAACCCATGGTTCTGTAGAACTAATTCTGTCCTTTACTGAATATAGATTACTAAACTGACGCGGTAACTGAGGCTTTGGGATTGAACATCAACACCACGGATTCATCGAGGGATCTTAATTAAGAGTATTCGTGACATAATCTGAGTTTGGCTGATCATTAGGAGGGGAGCATGAATCGTGTGAGCTGAGCGCACTGTAAATCATGACATGAGTGTATGAGTCATGAGCTACATGACTTGATTCTGCAATTTTTATACTGGTGATTCATAACACTGAGTGAACTAGAACTCCCTATTTTAGGAATTGGAAAAACATACGATTCTATCAAAAGTGTGTGAATACAAGTTGTGTTCGTGGAATTAAGATGTGGAGCCTACGTAAGTATTGTGGTGACTGTTGTACAAAACTTTGTACTGATGGAAAAATGAGTCGGGAATCACCTTCCCTTAGTGATTTCTTACATATACTGGCATTACTACTAGAGTCTGAAAGCCTGACATTTTTGGGTTATCATGACCGGATAGTCCCCGTATACCTGTTCGGTTATGATAGACTAACTCAATGGGTGGAGATTGAGAGAGGGCTTGTTAATATTTGGTATGACCTTAAAATTTGACTGTTATACAAAGAGTTACCAAAGAAAATAAGATCATGAATCGGAAGGTGCATAAATATATAAATGGTAAACTTGTAACATACTGGAGAACGTTCCCAATCTTGTCTGGACTGAAGTACGTAAAGCCTATTTGGGTGTTGCCCACTGGCGTCACTAGAAATGGCACCCTACTGATTTTAGCAACAAGACTAAGATGATGAACGACCATGCTGACTTCGTGGATCGATTTTAAGACAGTCTCAAACCTTGTGACCTAACTCGCCACATGCAAAACACATATTATTATCGGCTCTACACATACCCTTATGATACTTATCACATTTTTTGCAAAGCGGATAAGTGTGAATAATGCTTGCATTATTATAAGATTTGGAGCCTGGTTCCCTATCTTTGCTACCATATCTGAAATTAGGAACTGAAGCACTGGCTGAGGAAGGAGCTGGACTTGAAAACTTCTAGCTTTGCTGAGAATGCTTCCCACCCTGCGACCCTGGCTGAGAAAAACTATAATTACCTATTCTGGCTCTCTTATTCTCTCTCTCCTTCTTCTTAAGTTTCTGCTCTTCAATCTTTTAAGTATGGACCATAAGTCTAGATATGTCCATTTCCTTAATCAACATTGCAGTCCTATACTCCTTTACCACTCTACCTGAAACCCCAGACACAAACTTACTCATTCTAATTTACTGTCAGCTACTACAAGGGGAGCATACCTAGCTAAATGGGTGAACTTAAATGAGTATTCTTTTATGCTCATGCTACCTTATTTGAGATTTATGAACTATAACACTTTGTCTTCTTTCTACTCTAGGGGAAAGAACCTATCTAAGAAAGTCGTAGCAAACTCTTCCCATTCTATGGGCGCTGCATCTATTCCCCTGTCTACCTTCTACTGTTTAAACCACGTATGGACTAGATCTTGTAGCTGATAAACGGCTAACTCTACACTCTCACTAGAAGTCACTCCCATGATGTATGTGACTCTTTAAACCTGGTCGAGGAATTCTTGTAGATCCTCTTCGAACTTAGAACCTGAGAATAAGGGAGGATTTAATCGGGTGAAGTCCCAAATCCTGGCTGCAGCTAAATTATCCCCTGGGTTTGCTGGAACAGCAACTATCCGTTCATTTTAGGTTGTGACTGAATTGGCTAAAGTAGTAAATGCTATCCTAAATTTTGCATGGGAAACATAATCATCCAGGGGATTTGCCTGAACGGGCTGAGGTGCTGACTAATTACTGATTCTCATTTTGTTAGCCCCTTTGGAAGGCATATTTTGTAAGCGAGAGCAAGAAGCTGATTAGACTGAGAAAATAATTGAAGATTATGCTCACTGACGAGACATGAACACTGAAAGAAGGGAAAATGTTCCTAAAACATGTCATAGACTCCTGCACATAAGTGTGGTGCACAATACACCCATGCACAAGACTCTACTAGATGCGGCTTTTTATAGTTCTAGGACACTTTTGAACCTTAGGCTCTGATACCAAGTTTGTAGTGCCCCAAATCTGGTACCCAAAATATTACACGGTGCTTATGACCCCGAAGGACCACAAGCTAATTCATGACTGATATCTGTAACTGAGAACTAAATAATCTACAGTAAATAAGTAGAATATAAAATATAAAACCATAAGGTTTAAAACAGAACTAATACTACATATAAAAAATATCTGTAATGGGGGTATAACAATACCAAAATTGAAATAAACTATCCGATACATGATGTAGTCTGAAAGCCTCTAAACTATTTGAAATCTGTGGAGTTGATGGGACATGTCCCCAACTAAATATAAACTACTGAAATAATAAAGTAATAAAATAACTATGCGATTCTCGAATGATAAGGACTCACTGCTAATCTGGCTGCTCAACGTCTGATCTACTAAGGATGCTGAGAGTTCATTCTTTAAAACCTATGGTATAAAACACCATAGCCCAAATATGTCAGTACTACTGAATGTACTGGTATGCAAGTGAGGTAGGTTGAATGCAAAGGGTTTATATGCATGAACAATACTAACTGACTGTAGAAATGAACATGAGAATACATGCATGAATATGTAATTAGAATTGAGGCTGTGATAGGACTGAATACTGAGTTTTGACTACTGAGTCTATTGACCACATAGATTTACAGATATCTGAGTTTACTAGTAACTAATAACTGAAAAACTATTTCTGACAGTTGATCCAAGTGCTATATGGAGCTGTATGACTGTATCTGACAGTCCTAAAATCTGATATAACTAGCTGAGTTCCATACTAAGCTAAGTTATTGTGTCTGACAGTCCTGATTTCTATAGAACTAGACTGAGTTCTATTCGGAAGACTGAATCTGAAACTAAAACTGTAGGAGGTAATTATCTAAATGACATGCCCCGAATCTGAACTAGTGGGGTCCAACCTATAAATCCAACTAGAAGGGTATCAGTACCATGCTATGGGTAAATACAAGCTGAGAGTAAACCCTTTCTGATAAGGAGCACTTCCGTCAACCCCTCCAGTAAGTAAAACTCAAATGAAATGTATAGTCCCTAGACTTGTAGGGGTACAGCTCCACCTACGCTAGCTACGTAGTTCTGGAATACAGGGATTTCTACTAAGGATCTCACCCTTTATAAGCTGACAGTGTGTTTCCTAATCACGTTATCACCTTGGACGCATCCTAGAATCTCACCGCGATATGGTGGTATCGCGTTGGAACACTGGAAATAGATAATTATGAATTGAGCCTTTAGCGCAATGCACCACTACCGTACAGCAACACTGTAAATTGATAATTACCATTTAATCTGGCTCCGCGATGCACTGATAGCTCAGGTGATACACTATCTCACTAAAAAGGCTCTAACTCTTTGCCCGGGTGTCAGAATTGGGAAAATTTGGTTTCGATGGAAAGCTTATTAAATTATCACAAAACAAAAAAATCTTAAAAATTTCATATATATAAAAGTGTATCCATCTTTAAAGCATGTCTTTGACATCTTCGAGATAAATTTAAGCTTGGTAAAAGTATGGGGTATTACAATATCTCCCCCTTGGGAACATTCATCCTTTAACAAAACTGACAGAGATAGGAGAAATAATAAACTAAACTTTATATGGAACATGAACAAATGAAACATGAGTACATGACTGACCTTACTGCTTTACTGAGATTTATTCTGAGCATGCATATCTAATGCATGAGTACTGATTTATGAATGCATGACTAGGATCACTGATAAGCTGAGTATACTGAAAATGGATATCTGATACATAAATGCATGGTTAAACTGATACATAAATTCATGAATGGGAGTACTGATAAGTTGATCACGTATATCAGATGTGTGAATATATGACTGAATTGACTCATGAACATGCGACTGGATATGTAATGAAAAAGATACCAATTTAAAATTAAAATTGAGCATGGAACTGAATACCAAGTTTGTAACTGAAATTTGAACATGAGACTAAATAAGCTTAAGGAAAGTTGTTACCTTGGATTGAGTCTGGATTAGTGGAGAAGAGGTGAGGATACTTGGTTCGCATATCTGCTTCTGCTTCCCATGTAGCTCCCTCAATGGACTAATTCCGCCAAAGAACTTTGACTAGAGGGACCTCTTGTTCCTCAGTCTGCAAGTCTGATAGTCAAGGATTTCAATTGGAATCTCTTTAAAAGAGAGGTTGTTCTGAATGTCTATGTCCTTTATAAGGACTACAATAGTTAGGTCACCTATGCACTTTCTTAAGCAAGGAGACATGGAACACTAGATGAACTAAGGCAAGATATGAAGGCAATTCGAGCTCATAAGATACATTGCAGAAATGACTGAGAATTTTAAAGGGACCAATATATCGGGGACTGAGCTTTCCCTTCTTGCCAAATCTTTTTACTCTCTTCATGGGAAAGATCTTTAAATAAACATAATCACCAATCTCAAACTCGAGATCCTTTTTGAACATGCATGAACCCAAATATGAGAACATGATTGAGTCTGTCATATGTGTCATGGACTGAGCATCTTGAGCTGAACTGAGCAATTGAGTTTGAAGTTAGAAGGTCAACCTATGGGTACCCACAACTCCAAACTAGATTCATTAGATGGAGAGAAAAATAGAGTGTCTAGGTCATTGAAGTTCAAGTGTCATAGTGTATCTCCCTCTTGGGACAATATGTCCCTCGAAGAATGCTGACCTAATTGAGATGTTAAGGAAAACTGAGGTGACGCACAAGGCACCTACGAACTGAATCGTGACTATATATCTGGAATCTGAGACTGAGACATGAAATATAGACTAAGCTGCATAGGCAACTACATGATTGGTCTATCTTAGAATGGTTACATTCATGAGACTTAGGATAGTGTGACTAGATGGATAGAATAGGAAAATACATGAACTTGTCTATCTATCTACTAAACTGAGATACTGGCTGTTCAGACTATTTCCTACTGGCTGACTCATCTGATCTGCTAACTGACTAATGGCTAAGTACTGGGCATGTAAGTCTAAATGGTACTTAGTTTGGATTGTTGGACTTTAACTGTAGACTATCATGCATAGAAGGTAAGGAATGACTAGATAACATGAGATAACTGAGCATAAATGAGAGAAATTTGTATTATCTTAAGGATATAAGGCCAGGCATATAACATGATTCAGAAAGTCTCTATAATCTGAGGTACTTAAATACTACTAATTGAGTAATTGTTGGCCATATGCTATGGTCGGGTAATCCCTAAAGTGAACTGAGTTTCTAATCTGACTAGATTATGACTAGGGATAAGATTGTAGCTATTATGGTAATGCCCACAACTAAGAGTATAACTGGGACTGAATGATGGTTTCTTGATAACTAAGGTTTAGACTGGGACTGAAGTACTGAATTCTGATGGATAAGTAATCGATAACTGAAAGCCATGGTCCTATCGGACTACTTGAGTCCTTTACTAACTATAAATTACTGAACTGACATGGTAATTGAGGCTTAGGTATAGAACATCAACGCAACAGATTCATCGAGGGATCTTAATTAAGGGTATTCATGATATAATCTAAGTTTGGATGATCATTAAGAGGGGAACAAAAATCATGTGAGCTGAGCACACTGTAAATGATCACATGAGTAAATAGGTCATGAGCTGCATGACCTAAGTCTGAAATTTCTATACTCGTGATTCGTCACACTAAGTGAACTAGAACTCCCTATATTAGGAATTGGAAACGCATATGATTCTTTGGAAAGTGTTGGAATACAAGATGTGCTCATGGCATTGAGACGTGGATCTTATGTAAGTATTGTGGTGACTGTAGTACAAAACTTTTCACTAGGCATATAACATGATTTAGAAAGTCTCTATAATCTGAGGTACTGAAATACTACTAACTGATTAACTATTAGCCATATGCTATGGTCGGGTAATCCCGAAAGTGAACTAAGTTTCTGATCTGACTGGATTATGACTGGGGATGAAATTGTAGCTATGACGGTAATGCCCACAACTAAGATTGTAACTTTAACTGAATGCTGGTTTCTGATAACTAAGGTTCAGACTGGTACTGAAGTACTGAATTCTGATGACTAAGTAACTAATAACTGAAAGCCATGGTCCTGTAGGACTACTTGAGTCCTTTACTGACTATAAATTACTGACCTGACACGGTAGTTGAGGCTTAGGTTTAGAACATCAATGATGTGGATTCATCAAGGGATCTTAATTAAGGGTATTCATGACATAATCTGAGTATGGCTTATCACTAGTTGGGGAACATAAATCATGTGAGCTAAGCACACTATAAATCATCACATAAGTAAAGGAGTCATGAGCTGTATGACCTGAGTCTGAAATTTCTATACTCATGATTTGTAACACTAAGTGAACTAGAACTCCCTATATTAGGAATTGGATATGTACATGATTCTATGGAAAGTGTGGGAATACAAGTTGTGCTCATGGCATTGAGATGCGGAGCTTACCAAAGTATCGTGGTAACGGTAGTACAAAACTTAGCACTGGGGTAAGAATGAGCCGTAAATCACCTTCCCTTATTGATTTCTTAAACATACTGGAATTACTACTAGAATCTGAAAGCCTGACATTTTAGGGATATCATGACGGGATAGTCCCTGTATTCATGTTGGGTTGTGATAGACTAACCCAATGGGTGGAGATTGAGAGAGGTCTTATTAATATTTGTTGTGAAATTAAAATTTCACTGTTATGCAAAGAGTTACAAAAGAAAAGAAGCTTATGAATTGGAAGGTGAATAAATATATAAATGGTAAACATGTAACATACTGGTGAATGCATCAGGAAAACTTTCCCAATCTTATCTGGACTAAAGTACATAAAGCCTATTTGGGTGTTACCCATTGGAGGTACCAGAAATAGCACCCTACTGATTCGGGTGACCAAACTGAGTTGAAAGACGACCACGCTGACTTTATGGATCGGTTTTAGGACATTCTTAAACCTTATGACCTGACTCGCAATATGTGAACACATATTATTGTTGGCTCTACACATACCCTTATAATACTTACCACATTTTTCACAAAGCGGATGAGTGCAAATAATGCTTGCACTATTCTGAGATTTAGAGCCTGGTGCCCTATCTTTGCTACCGTATATGAACTTAGGAACTAAAGCACTTACTGAGGAAGGAGCTGGGATTGAAAAATTCTGGATTTGCTGAGAACGGTTCCCACCCTGCGATCCTGGTTGAGAAAAACTATAACTACCTATTCTGGCTCTCTTATTCTCTCTCTCCTTCTTATGTTTTTGCTGTTCAATCTATTAAGCATGGACTATAAGTCTAGATATGTTCATTTCCTTAATCAACATTACAGTCCTAACTCTTTAACCACTCTACCTGAAACCCCAGAAGTAAACTTACTCATCCTAGATCTACTATCAGCTACTACATGGGGAGCATACTTGGCTAACTGGGTAAACTTGAAGAAGTATATGCTACCTTATCTGAGATTGATGAACTATAACACTTTGGCTTCTTTATACTCTAGGGGAAAGAATCTATCTAAGAAGTTTGTAGAAAACTCTTCCCATTCTATGGGCTCTACATCTATGCCCCTGTCTACCTTTCACTGTTTAAAACATGTATGGGCTACATCTTCTAGCTGATAATAGGATAACTCTACACTCTCACTAAAAGTCACACCCATGATGTATGTGACTCTATGAAATTGGTCAAGGAATTTTTGTGGTTCCTCTTCTAACTTAGAACCTGAGAATAAGGGAGGATTTAATCGGGTGAAGTCCTAAATCTTGGTTGCAGCTGAATTGTCCCCTGGGTGTCCCAGAATAGAAACTGGCCGTTCATTTTGAGTTGTGACTGAATTGGCTAGAGTAGTAAATGCAATCCTAAATTCTGGATGAAAAATATATTCGTCCAGGGGATCTGCCTGAACGGGCTGAGGTGCTGACTGATTACTGATTCTCATTTCGATAGCCCTTTTGGAAGGCATATTCTGTAAGCAAGAGCAAGAAGCTGATTAGACTGAGAAAATAATTGGAGATTATGCTCACTGCTAAGACATGAACACTGAAAGAAGGAAAAATATTCCTAAAACATATTATAGCCTCCGGTACATAAGTGTGGTGCACAACACACCTATGTACAAGACTCTACTAGATGTGGCTTTTTAGACTTCCTAGGACACGGTTGAACCTTAGGCTCTGATACCAAGTTTGTAATTCCCCAAATCTGGTTCCTGGAATGTTACACGGTGCTTATGACCACGAAGGACCACAAGCTAACCCATGATTGATATCTGTAACTGAGCACTGAATAATATACTGTAAATAAAAATAATATAAATTGTAAGACCATAAGGTTCAAAATTGAACTAATACTACATATAAATAATGTCTGTAATGAGGGTATAACAATACCCAAAACTAAAAGAAACTGTATGAAACATGGTGTAGTCTGAAAGCCTCTAAACTGTCTGAAATCTATGGAGTTGATGGGATATATCCCCAACTAACTATAAATTACTGAAATAATAAAGTTATAAAATAACTATGCAATCCTCAAATGATGAGGACTCAGTGCTAATCTGGCTGCTGAATGTTCGATCTACTAAGGATGCTCGAGAGCTCGTGCTTCAAAACCTATGGTATAAAACACCATAGGGAAAATCTGTTAGTACTATTGAATGTACTAGTATTCAAGTGAGGTAGGATGAATACAAAGGGTTAATATGCATGAACAATACTAACTGACTGTATATATGAACGTGAAAATACATGCATGAATATGTAACTGTAATTGAGGCCATGATAGGACTGAATACTGAGTTCTGACTACTAATTTTAGTGACCACATAGATTTATTGATATCTGAGTTTACCAGTAACTGATAACTGAAAAATTGTTTCTGACAGTCCTAATTATATATAAAAAATTTATCTACGTGCTATATGAAGCTAGATGACTGTATTCATATAGTTCCGTACTGAGCTAAGTAATTGCTCTGATAGTCCTGATTTCTATAGAATTGGACTGAGTTCTATTATGAAGACTAAATCTAAAACTAAAATTGTAGAATGTAATCATCTAACCCCTCGAATCTGAACTGGTGGGGTCCAACCTGTAACTCCAACTAGAAGTGTGTCAGTACCGTGTCATGGGTAAAGATAAGCTGTGAGTAAACCCTCTCTAATAAGGAGCACTTCCATCAACCCCTCCAGTAAGGAAAACTCAAATGAGATGTATAGTCTCTAGACTTGTAGGGGTACATCTCTACCTACACTAGCTACGTAGTTTTGGAATGTAGAGATTGCTACAAAGGATCATACTCTCTAATGGCTAATAGTGTGTTTCCTAAACACATGCCACCTTGGATGCGACCTGGAATATCACTGTGACGTGGTGGTATCGTGTTGGAACACAAGAAATGGACAATTATGAATTGGGGCTTTAGCGCGATGCGCTACTAGCACAGAGAAACACTGGAAATTGATAATTACCATTTAATCTAGCTCTGTGATGCAGTGATGGCTTAGGTGATATACTATCTCACTAAAAAAGCTCTAACTCTTCGCCCGAATGTCAGATTTGGGATAACTTGGTATTGATGAAAAGCTTATTAAATTATCACAAAATAAAAAAAATTTGAAAATTCCATGTATATAAAAGTGTATCCATATTGAAAGCATGTCTTTGACATCTTTAGGACGAATTTAAGCTAGGTAGAAGTACGGGGTATTATAATATCTCCCCATTGGGAACATTCGTCCTTGAACAAAACTAACAGAGATAGGAGAAATGATAAACTAAAGTTTATACGGAACATGAACATCTGAAACATGAGTACATGACTGACATTACTGCTTTACTGAGATTTATTCTGGGCATGCATATCTGATGCATGAGTACTGATTTATGAATGCATGACTGGGATCACTGATGAGCTGAGTATACTGAACATGCACATCTAATGCATGAATACATGGATGAACTGATACATGAATGCATGAATGGTAGTACTGATAAGATGATCACGCATATCAGATGCGTGAATACATAACTAAATTGACTCATGAACTTGCGACTAAATAAGTAAAGGAAAAGACGCCAAATTTGAAATAAAAATTAAGCATAGAACTGAATACCAAGTTTGTAACTAAAATTTGAACATGAGACTAAATAAGATTAAGGAAAGTTGTTACCTTGGGCTGAGTCTGGATTAGCAAAAAAGAGGTGAGGATACTTGGTTCGCATATCTGCTTCTGCTTCCCATGTAGCTCCCTCAATGGACTAATTCCGCCAAAGAACTTTGACTAGAGGGACCTTTTTTTCCTCAGTCTACAAGTCTGATAGTCAAGGATTTCGACTGTAATCTCTTTAAAAAAATGTTGTTCTGAATGCCTATGTCCTCTATAAGGACTACAACTGTTGGTTCACCTATCCACTTTCTTAAGCAAGGAGACATGGAACACTAGATGAACTAAGGCAAGATCTGAAGGCAATTTGAGATCATAAGCTACTTTGCTGAAATAACTGAGAATTTTGAAGAGACCAACATATCGGGGACTGAGTTTTCCTTTCTTGTTGAATCTCTTTACTCCCTTCATGGAAGTGATCTTTAAATAAACATAATCACCAATGTCAAACTCTATATTCTTTCTAAATATGAACAAACATAAATATGAGAATACGATTTGAGTCTACAATATGTGTCATGGAATGAGCATCTTGAACTGAACTGAGCCATTAAGTACATGGCTTACGACTGAGTTTGAAGCTAGAAGGTCAACCTATGGGTACCTACTATTCCAAACTGGATTCATTACGTGAAGAGAAAAATAGAGTGTCTAGGTCATGGAAGTTCGAGTGTTATAGTGTATCTCCCCCTTGGGACAATATGTTCTTCGAAGAATGCTGACTTGATTGAGATGTTGAGAAAAAATAAGGTAATGCACAATGCACCTACGAACTGAATCATGACTGTATATCTGGAATCTGAGACTGAGACATGAAATATAGACTGAGCTGCACACGCAACTACATGATTGGTCCATCTTAGAATGGTCATATTTATGAGACTTCGGATAGTGTGACTAGATGGATAGAATGCAAAAAATACATGAACTTGTCTATCTGTCTGCTAGACTTTGATACTAGCTGTTCAGACTATTTCCTACTGACTGACTCATCTGATCTACTTACTGACTGATGGTTGAGTACTGGGAATGTAAGACTAAACGATACTTAGTTTGGATTATTGGACTTTAACTGTAGACTATCATGCATAGAAGGTAAGGAATGACTGGGTAACATGAGATAACTGAGCATAAATGAGTGAAAGTTGTATTATCTTAAGGATGCAAGAACAGGTATATAACATGATTCAGAAAGTCTCTATAATTTGAGGTACAGAAATACTACTAACTGACCAATTGTTGGCCATATGCAATGGTCGGGTAATCCTGAAAGTGAACTGAGTTTCTGATCTGACTGGATTATGATTGGGGCTGAGATAGTAGCTATGACGGTAATGCCCACAAATAAGACTGTAACTAGGACTGAATGCTGGTTTACGATAACTAAGGTTTAGACTAATACTAAAGTACTGAATTTTGATGGCTAAGTAAATGATAACTAAAAGCCATGGTCCTATCAGACTACTTGAGTCCTTTACTGACTATAAATTAGCGAACTGACATGGTAATTGAGGCTTAGGTATAGAACATCAATGCCACAGATTTATCGAGGGATCTTAATTAAAGGTATTCGTGATATAATCTGAGTTTGGATGATCATTAGGAGAGGAACATAAATCGCATAGGTCATGAGCTGCATGACCTGAGTCTGAAATTTCTACACTCATGATTCATAACACTAAGTGAACTAGAACTCCCTATATTAGGAATTGGAAACGCACACGATTCTATGGAAAATGTAGGAGTACAAGTTGTGCTCATGGCATTAAGACGTAGAGCTTACGTAAGTATCGTGGTGACTGTAGTTCAAAAATTTACACCAGGCATATAACATGATTCTGAAAGTCTCTATAATCTGAGGTACTAAAATACTACTAACTGAGTAACTGTTGGCCATATGCTATGGTCGGGTAATCCTGAAAGTGAATTGAGTTTCTGATCTGACTGGATTATGACTGGGGCTGAGATGATAGCTATGATGGTAATGCCCATAACTAAGGCTATAATTGGGATTGAATGCTGGTTTCTGATAACTAAGGTTTAGAATGGTACTGAAGTACTGAATTCTAATGGCTAAGTAACTAATAACTAAAAGCCATGGTCCAATAGGACTACTTGAGTCCTTTAATGATTACAAATTATTGAACTAACACGGTAATTGAGGGTTAGGTATAGAACATCAATGCCATGGATTCATTGAAGGATCTTAATTAAGGTAATTCGTGACATAATCTGAGTTTGGCTGATCATTTAGAGGGGAACACAAATTGTGTAAGCTGAGCACACTGTAAATCGTCACATGAGTAAATGAGTCATGAGCTTCATGAACTGAGTCTAAAATTTCTATACTCGTGATTCGTAACACTAAGTGAACTAGAACTCCCTATATTAGGAATTGGAAACGCATACGATTCTATGGAAAGTGCGGGAATACAAGTTGTGCTCATGGCATTGAGAGGTGTAGATTACATAAGTATCATGGTGACTGTAGTACAAAACTTTGCACTGGGGTAAGAATGAGTTGGGAATCACCTTCCCTTATTGATTTTTTAAATATATTGGAATTACTACTAGAATTTAAAAGCCTAACATTTCAGAGATATCATGACCGTACATTCCCTGTATACCTGTCGGGTTATGATAGATTGACCCAATGGGTGAAGACTGATAGAGGTTCTGTTAATACTTTGTCTAACCTTAAAATTCGACTGTTATGTAAAGTGTTACAGAAAAGAAGAAGCTCTTGAATCAGAAGGTGCATAAACATATAAATGGTAAGCTTTTAATGTACTAGTGACTACATCAGGAGAACTTTCCTAATCTTGTTTGGACTAAAGTGCGTAAATCCTATTTGGGCGTTGCCAACTAGCAGCACTGGAAATGGCACCCTGCTGATTTAGGTGATCGGACTGAGTTGAAGGATGACCGTGCTGACTTTGTGGACCAAGTTTATGACAGTCTCAGATCTTGTGACCTAACTCGACATACCCAAAACACACATTACTATCAGCTTTACACAAACCCTTATTATGCTTACCATATTCTTCGCAAAGTGAATGAGTTCGAATAAAGCTTGCACTACTCTTAGATTTGGAGCCTGGTACCTTATCTCTGCTACCGTTTCTAAACTTAGGAACTGAAGCACTGGCTGAGAAAGGATCTAGAACTAAAAACTTATGGCTATGCTGAGAACGGTTACCGCCCTACGACCCTAGTTGAGATAAACTATAACTACTTATTTTGGCTCTCTTATTTTGTCACTCCTTCTTCTTAAGTTTTTGCTCTTCAATCAGTTGATTATGGACCAAAAGTCAAGATATGTCCATTTCCTTAATCAATATCACTGACCTACATCCATAACCATTCTACCTAAAATCCCAAACATGAACGTACTCATTCTAGATCTACTATCTGCTACTACATGGGGAGTATACCTGGCTAACTGGGTGAACTTGAGGGAGTATTGTTTTACGCTCATGCTACCTTATTTCAGATTGATGAACTCTAACATTTTGTCTTCCTTATGCTACAGGGGAAAGAATCTATCTCAGAAGGCCGTAGCAAACTCTTCCTATTCTATGGGCTTTGCATATGTACCCCTGTCTACCTTTCACTGTTTAAACCACGTATGGGCTATATCATGTAGCTGATAAGTGGATAACTTTATACTCTTACTGGAAGTCACTCCCATGATTTTTGTAACTCTCTAAACCTGGTCGAGAAATTTCTGTGGAACCTCTTCAGACTTAGAACCTGAGAATAAGGGAGGATTAAATCGGGTGACGTCCTAAATCCTGGCTACAGTTGAATTGCCCACTGGGTTGGCCTGAACATTAGCTGGCCGTTCATTTCGGGTTGTGACTGAATTGACTAGAGTAGTAAATGCAGTCCTAAATTCTGTATGGGAAACATGTTCGTCTAGGGGATCTACCTTAATGCGCTAAGGTGCTGATTGATTATCAATTCTCCTTTTGCTAGCCCCTTTGGAAGGCATATTCTGTAAGCGAATGGGAAAAGCAGATTAGACTGAGAAAATAATTGGAGATTATGCTCAGTGTCACGACATGAACATTGAAAGAAGGGAAACTATTACTAACACATCTCATAGCCTCCTGTACATAAGTGTGGTGCACAACACACCCATGCACAAATCTTTACTAGATGCGGCTTTTCATACTTCCTAGGAAACTATTTAACCTTAGGCTCTGATACCAAGTTTGTAATGCCCCAAATCTTGTACCCAGAATGTTACAGTGCTTATGACCACAGAGGACTACAAGCTAACCCATGACTAATATCTATAACTAAGCACTGAATAATATACTATAAACAAGCTAAATATAAACTGGAAGGCCATAAGGTTTAAACTTAAACTAATAATGCATATAAAATATGTCTATAATAGGGTATAACAATATCAAAAAACTGAAATAAACTGTTTGAAATATGTTATAGTCTGAAAGCCTCTAAACTGTCGGAAATTTGTGAGTTGATGGGACATGTCCCCAACTAACTCTGAACTACTGAAATAATAATGTAATAAAATATTTGTACAATTCTCAAATGATAAGGACTTACTGCTAATCTGGTTTCCAAATGTCTGATCTACTAAGGACGCTCGGGAGCTCGTGCTTCTAAACCTATGGTATAAAACACCATAGCGCAAATACGTCAGTACAATTGAATGTATTGGTATAAAAGTGAGGTAGGTTGAATGCAAAGGGTTCATATGCATGAATAATACTAACTGACTGTATATACATAAATGTGAGAATATATGTATGAATACATAACTATAACTGAGGTTGTGATAGGACTGAATACTAAGTTCTAACTACTAAGTCTACCGACCACATGGATTTACTGATATCTGAGTTTACAAATAACTAATAACTGAAAGATTATTTTTGACAGTCCTGATTATATATATATAACTAATCTAAGTGCTATATAGAGTTGGATGACTGTATCTGACAGTACTAAAATATAATGGAACTAGCTGAGTTCCGTACTGAGCTGAGTGACTGTGTCTGATAGTCCTAATTTCTATAGAACTAGATTGAGTTCTATTCTAAAGACTGAATCTGAAATTGAAACTTAGGAGGTGATCATCTAACCAACATGCCCCAAATCTGAACTAGCGGGGTACAACCTATAACCCCAGCTGGAAGGGTGTCAGTACCATGTCGCAGGTAAAGACAAGTTGTGAGTAAACCGACTCTAATAGGGAGCTCTTTATTAAAACACTCCTGTAAAGAAAACTCAAATGAGATGTATAGTCCCTAGACTTGTAGTGGTACATCTCCACCTACGCTGGCTTTGTACTTCTAGAACATAGGGATTTCTACTAAGGATCACACCCTCTACTGCCTGACAGTGTGAGTCCTCATCCCTAGTTTCACTCGGTATTGAATCCTACTCCCAAATGAATAGACACAGAACTTATTTCGAAGTTTATACAAGGTTGTACTGATCTGCTACTGATTTTACTAGATTGAACTGAGTTCACTGGATAACCGTTTACAGATGGAATACTACTGAATTATGTTAACTGAAAGAATACTACTGAGTTTTGCAAGCTAACTGAGTTTACTATGGTCCGAACTGAATACTACTGAGACATGATGACTAACCGAGATCACTAAGATTCCTGAGATTACTGAGATCACTTAATAGGACTGGAATAATATTGAGTTTACTGAGTTTTCCTAAGTCACATAACTAACTGAATTCTACTGATAATGGCTTGACTGAGAGTATCATCAAAACATGACACTGGATTTAGGCACACAGCTAAATTATCGGGTACAAGTACCTCCAGGATTTGATAGCATAAAAGTAAATCATGGCACAGGCTTGAAAGCACTACAATGGATACATATATCCATAATTCTTTGACTAAGACATTTAATCAAACACTTTACAGGCACTAACTCGTACATGAATGGGGATTCCATAATAACATGCTATGAAGGTACTATTTTCTTCACATAGGCAGTTTATCAAACACATGGGGAGCATACTTTGGTTATACAATAATTAATAAATCAAATTATCATGGCTACATAATTGATCTTGCAATTTGAAGGGCTTATCAAGAATACAACGTAAATCATCACACACTAAGATCAATTCTTGAAATTAATAGTCTATAACATAGATCAAAACCCAACAACGACATGAACATCAATTCTAATTCAAATAAACCATGAAAATTCTGAAATATACAATCATTGATTGATAAGGGATCCTTGAGCTTCATGGGTTCAAGGGGCCCATGAATCAACACTTGACATACCTTGATTGTGAGTTTCTTGAATTTTTTGGAGAGATTTCTTAAGATTGACCTTGATTTTCAAAGGCTAAGGTTTTGTTTTCTTGAGAGAGAATGTTCATGATATTGGGAAAAAAGTAAATAATAAGTAGCTAAGGACATTTTTTGGGCTTAAATCCCATATCTGGATGGAATAAAATCATGAAAAAAGACCCATTTAACCCTAGATGTATCTTTTAATATTTTTGAAAATATCCTGATCTGGACCCCTAGTGCGATGCGGCGCTATGGCATCGTGTCTCTGGAAAGTGAAAACTAGAAAATTGTAAGGTGGCACGATGTGGTACAATCGCTTTGCCACCTTGGATGTGACTTAGAATCTCACCGCGATGTGGTGGTATCGCGTTGGAACACTAGAAATGGAAAATTGTGAACTAGACCTTTGGCACGATGTGCCACTATCATAGAGCAATACTGGAAATCGACAATTGCCATTTAAGCTATATCTGCGATACGTTGATGAATCAGGTAATACACTGTCTCACTAAATTTCCCACAAAATAAAATAAAAACTTGAAAATCCCACATATATAAAAATGTATACATCTCTATAACATATTTGGAATGAATTTAATCTAGGTAGAAGTATGGGTTATTACAATATCTCCCCCTTGGTAACATTCGTCCATGAATGAAACTGACTGAGAGAAGAGAAATGGTAAACTGAAGTATATATAAAACATGAACAACTAAAACATGAGTACATGACTAACATTACTGCTTTACTGAGATTTATTCTGAGCATGCATATCTGATGCATGAGTACTGATTCATGAATGCATGACTTGGATCACTGATGAGTTGAGTATACTGAACATGCATATCTAATGCACGAATGCATGGCTGAACTGACACATGAATACATGGCTAAGAGTACTGATAAGCTGATCACACATATCAGATGCATGAATACATGATTGAATTGACTCATGAATATGCGACTGAACATGTAATGGTAAAGATACCAAATTTAAAAAAAAACTGAGAATAGAACTGAATACCAAGTTTTTAACTGAAATTTGAACATGAGACTGAATATGCTTAAGGAAAGTTGTTACCTTAGGCTGAATCTGAATTATTGGAGAAGAGATGAAGATACTTGGTTCGCATATCTGCTTATTCTTCCCAAGTAGCTTCCTCAATGGACTGAGCTTTCCCTTCTTACCAAATCTTTTCACTCCCTTCATGGGAGAGATCTTTAAAAAAACATAATTACCAATCTCGAGCTCAAGATCCTTTCTGAACATGTATGAATGGAAATAAGATAACATTACTGAGTCTATAACATATGTTACGGATTGAGCATCGTGAGATGAACTAAGCCATTGAGTACATGTCTTACGACTGATATTGAAGCTAGAGGGTCAACCTATATTTACCCACTACTCCAAACTAAATTCATTACGTGAAGAGGAAAATATAGTCTAGATCATGGAAGTTCAGCAGTTATAGTGTATTTCCCCCTTGGGCTAATATGTCCCCGAAGAATGTTGACTTGATTGAGATGTTAAGGAAAACTGAGGTGATGCACAAGGTACCTACGAACTGAACTGTAACTGTATATCTAGAATCTTGGACTGAGATTTAAAGCAAGGACTAAGTTGCACACACAACTACATGATCGGCCCATCTTAGAATGGTCACATTCATGAGACTTCTAATAGTGTGACTAGATGGATAGAATGGGAAAATACATGAACTTGTCTATCTAACAGCTTGACTGAGGTACTAGTTATTCAGACTAATTCCTACTAACTGTCTCATCTGATCTGCTTACTGATCGATGGCTGAGTACTGCACATGTAAGACTGAATAGTACTTAGTTTGGATAGATGGACTTGAACTACAGACTATCATCCATAAAAGGTAAGGAATGATTGGGTAACATGAGATAACTGAGCATAAATGAGTAAAAGTTATATTATCTTCAGGATGCAAGACCAAGCATATAACATGATTTGGAAACTCTCTAAAATCTGAGGTACTGAAATACTACTAACTGAGTAACTGTTGGCCATATGCTATGGTCGGGTAATCCTAAAAGTGAACTCAGTTTCTAATCTGACAGGAATATGACTGGGGATGAGATGGTAGCTATGACGGTTATTTAGACTGTAACCACAACTAATACTATAACTAGGACTGAATGCTAGTTTTTGATAACTGAGGTTTAGACTAGTACTGAAGTACTGAATTCTGATGTCTAACTAACTGATAACTGAAAGCTATGGTCCTTTAGGACTACCTGAGTCCTTTACTGAATATAGATAACTGAAGTAACGCGGTAATTGAAGCTTAGGGATAGAACATCAACACCATGGATTCATCAAGTTGTCTTAATTATGGGTATTCATGACATAATCTGAGTTTGGCTGATCATTAGAAGGGGAGCATGAATTGTGTGAGCTGAGCACACTATAAATTGTGACATGACTGTATGAGTCATGAGCTACATGACCTTAGTCTGAAATTTCTGTATTCATGTTTTGTAACACTTAGTGAACTAGAACTCCCTATATTAGGAATTGGAAATGCACAGGATTCTATGGAAAGAATATGAATTTATGTTGTGTTCGTGGAATTGAGATGTGGAGCTTACGCAAGTATTGTGGTGAATTTAGTACAAAACTTTGTACTGAGGTAAGAATGAGTCGGGAATCACCTTACCTTATTAATTTTTTACACATACTGGCATTACTACTAGAATCTGAAATCCTGACATTTCTGGGATATCATGACCGGACAGTCCCTGTATACCTGTCGGGTCATGATAGACTGACCCAATAGGTAAAGACTGAGAGAGGTCCTATAAATATTTGGTCTGGCCTTAAAATTCGACTGTTATGCAAAGAGTTATAGAAGAAAAGAAGCTCATGAATCTGAAGGTGCATAAACATGTAAATGGTAAGTTTGTAATGTACCGGTGACTACATCAGGATAACTTTTTGGATCTTTTTTGGACTGAAGTACGTAAAGCCTATTTGGGTGTTGCCCACTGGCAGCACTAGAAATGACACCCTGCAAATTTGGGTAATCGAACTGAATTGAAGGACGACTATGCTGACTTTGTAGACCGGGTTTAGGACAATCTCGAACCTTATGACCTGATTCACCATACTCAAGACACATATTCATGTCGGCTCTACAGACATCCTTATGATACTTACCACATTCTCACAAAGAGGATGAGTGTGAATAATGCTTGCACTACTCTAAGATTTGGAGCCTGGCGCCCTATCTTTGCTACCATTTCCAAACTTAGGAACTGAAGCACTAGCTAAGGAAGGAGCTAAAACTGAAAACTTCTGGCTATGCTGAGAACGGTTACCATCCTATGACCCTGGCTGATAAAAACTATAACTACCTATTTTGGCTCTCTTATTCTCTCTCTTCTTCTTCTTAAGGTTTTACTCTTCAATCTTTTGAGCATGGACCATAAATCTAGATATGTCCATTTCCTTAATCAATATCGCAGTTCTACACTCCTTAACCAGTCTACCTAAAACTCCAGACACAAACTTACACATTTTGGATCTACTGTCTGCTACTACATGGGGAGCATACCTAGCTAACAGGGTGAACTTAAGGGAGTATTCTTTTATGGTCATTCTACCTTGAAGAGATTGATGAACTCTAATACTTTGTCTTCTTTCTATTCTAAGGGAAAGAAACTATCTAAGAAAGCCATAGCAAAATCGTCCCATTCTATGGGCTCTGCACCTATACCCATGTCAACCTCTTGTAACTCCCATAATGCCTGTGACTCTCTGAACCTGGTCAAGGAATTCTTGTAGATCCTCTTCGTACTTAGAACTGAGAATAAGGGTGGATTCATTTGGGTGAAGTCCCAAATCCTGGCTGCAGCTAAATTGGCCACTGGGTTGGCCAGAATAGAAGCTAGCCATTCATTTTTAGTTGTGACTAAATTGGCTAAAGTAGTAAATACAGACCCGAATTCTACATGGGAAACATGTTCATCTAGGAGATCTGCCTAAATGGGCTGAGGTGCTGATTGATTATTGATTCTCCTTTTGCTAGCCTCTTTGGAAGGTATATTCTATAAACGAGAGGAAGAAGAAGATTAGACTGAGAAAATAATTAGAGATTATGCTTACTAGCACAACATGTATACTGAAAGAAGGGAAATTGTTCCTAAAACATGTCATAGCCTCTTACACGTAAGTATGGTGCACAACACACCCATGCATAAGACTCTACTAGATGTGGCTTTTCAGGCTTCCTAGGACACTATTGAACTTTAGGGTCTGATACCAAGTTTGTAACACCCAGAATCTGGTACCCGAAATGTTACACAGTGCTCATGAACCCAAAGGACCACAAGCTAACCCATAACTGAGATCTGTAACTGAGCACAGAATAATATACTGTAAATAGGAAAAATATAAACTGTAAGGCCATAAGGTTCAAAACTAAACTAATACTATATATAAACATTGTCTGTAATAAGGTATAAAAATACCCAAAACTAAAATAAACTGTCTAAAATATGTTGTAATCTGAAAGGCTCTAAACTATCTAAAATCTGTAGAGTTGATAGGACATATCCCTAACTAACTTCAAACTACTGAAATAATAGAGTAATAAAATTATCATGCTATCCTCAAATGTTGAAGAATTAATGCTAATTTGGCTACTGAACATCTAATCTACTAAGGATGCTCGGGATCTCGTGCTTCTAAACCTAGGTATAAAAAACCATAGCGCAAATGCGTCAGTACAATTGAATGTACTAGTATGGAAGTGAGGTAGGCTGAATGCAAAGGTTTCATATGCATAAACAAGCCTAACTGACTGTATACATGAATGTGAGAATACATGCATAAATACGTAACTGTAACTGAGGTCATGATAGGACTGAATACTTAGTTTTGACTACTTAGTCTACTGACCATATAGATTTACAGTTATATAAGTTTACTAGTAACTGATAATTAAAAGACTATTTCTGATAGTCTTGATTATATATATAACTGATCTAAGTACTATACGAAGCTTGATAACTATATCTGATAGCCCTAAAATCTAATGGAACTAGCTGAGGTTCGTACTGAGCAGAGTGACTGTGTCCGAAAGTCCTGATTTCTTTAGAACTGGACTGAGTTTAATTCTGAAGATGTAATCTGAAACTAAAACTGTGGGAGGTAATTATCTAACCAACATTCCCTAAATCTTAAATAGTGGGGTCCAACCTGTAACCCCAGCTGAAAGGCGTTGGTACCGTGCCATGGGTAAAGACATGTTTTGAGTAAACCCTCTCTGACAGGGAGCTCTTCAGTTAACTTCTCCTATAAGAAAAACTCAAATGAGATGTATTGTCACTAGACTTGTAGGGGTACGTCTCCACCTATACTGGCTACGTAGTTCTGGAATGTAGGGATAGCTACTACGGATCACACCCTTTACTGGCTGACAGTGTGTGTCCTCATCCCTAGGTTCACTCAGTGATGAATCCTACTCCCAACTGAAGAGAAAATAACTGATTTCCTAGTTCATACTAGGCTGGACTAATTTGTTACAGAATAACTAGATTGAACTGAGTTCATTGGATTTCCGTTGACTGACAGAATACTATTGAATTCGGTTAACTTATAGAATGCTACTAAGTTCTGCTAGCTGACTGAGTTTACTAAGGTACGAACTAAATACTACTGAGACATGATGACTGACCAAGATCACTGATATTACTGAATGGGATTAGACTGATACTGAGTTTATTGATTTTTCCTGAGTCACATGACTTACTGAATTCTACTGATCATGGCTTGACTGAGAGAATCGTAAAAATATGACACTGGCCCTAGGCACACAACTAAATTATCAAGTAAAAGTACCCCAGGACTTGATAGCATAAAATTAAATCATGGCACAATCTTGAAAGCACACAATGGCTACATATATCCATAATTCATTGATTAAGACATTTCATCAAACACTTTACATGCACTAACTTGTACATGAATGGGGATTCCATAATAACATGCTACGAAGGCACCATTTTCTTCACATAGGCATTTTATCAAACACATGGGGAGCATGCTTTGGTTATACAATAATCAATAAATCAAATTATCATGGCAACATAATTCATCTTGAAAATTAAAGGGTTTATAAAAAATACCACGTAAATCATCACACACTAAGATCAATTCTTGAAATTAATAGTCTATAACATGGATCAAAACCCAACAACAACATGAACATGAACTCAAATTGAAATAAACCATAAACATTCTTAAATATATAATCTTTGAATTAAAAACGGATCTTTGAGCTTCATAGATGAAAAGGGCCCATGAATCAACACTTGACATACCTTGATTGTGAGTTTCTTAAAGTTCTTGGAGGGATTTCTTGAGATTGACCTTGATTCTCAAGGGCTAGGGTTTTGTTTTTTGAGAGAGAATGTTCTTGATATTGGGGAAAAAGTGAATAATAAGTAGCTAAGGATGTTTTTAGGGCTTAAATCCCACATCTGGGTAGAATAAAATCATGGAAAAAAACCAATTTAACCCTGTATGGTCTTTTAATTTTTATGAAAATTTCCTGATCTGGACCCCTGGTGCAATGCGGTGCGATAGCATCGTCTCTATTGAAAGTGACAACTAGAAAATTGTGTAGAGGTACGATGTGGTACAATTGTGTTGCCACCTTGGACGCGACCTGGAATCTCACCGCGACGCGGTGGTATCGCATTGGAATACTGGAAAAGGACAATTGTGAATTGGGCCTTTAGAGCGATGTGTCACTATCGTAAAGCAACACTGGAAATTGACAATTGCCACTTAAGCTGGCTCCATGATGCACTGATGGCTCAGGTGATACACTATCTCACTAAAAAGGCTTTAACTTTTCGCCCAGGTGTTGGATTTGGGAAAATTTGGTATTGATGGAAAGCTAATTGAATTTCATACACAACAAAAAATGTTGAAAATTCCACATATATAAAAGTGTATCCATATTTAAAGCATGTCTTTGATATCTTCGGGATGAATTGAGGCTAGGTAGAAGTACAGGGTATTACAATATCTCCACCTTGAAAATATTCATCCTTGAATGAAATAGACAGAGATAGGAGAAATGATAAACTGAAGTATATATGATAAACTGAAGTATATACGGAACATGAACAACTGAAACATGAGTACATGATTGACGTAACTTCTTTATTGAGATTTATTCTCAGCATGCATATCTGATGCATGAGTACTGATTCATGAATGCATGATTGGGATCACTAATGAGCAGAGTATAATGAATATGCATATCTAATCCATGGCTGAACTGGCACATGAATGCATCACTGGGAGTACTAATAAGCTGACCACATATATCAGATGCATGAATACATGATTGAATTGACTCATGAACATGCGACTGAACATGTATTTGTAAAGATATCAAATTTGGAATAAAAACTGAGCATGGAACTGAATACCAAGTTTGAAACTAAAATTTGAACATAAGCTTGAATAAGCTTAAGGAAAGTCGTTACCTTGGGCTGAGTCTGAATTAGCGGAGAAGAGGTGAGGATACTTGTTTTTGTTTTCCTAAGTAGCTCCCTCAACGGAATGATTTCATCTAAGAACTTTGACTAGAGGGACCTCTTGTTCCTTAGTCTGTGAGTTTAATAGTCAAGGATTTTCACTGAAATCTCTTTAAAAGAGCTGTTGTTCTAAAAGTCTATGTCCTCTGTAGGGACTACAATTGTTGGATCACCTATTCCCTTTCTTAAGCAAGGAAGCATAGAACACTAGATGAACTGAGGAAAGATCTGCAGGCAATTAAAGCTCATAAGCTACTTTGTTGAAATGACTGACAATTTTGAAGGGACCGACACATCAAGGACTGATCTTTCCTTTTTGATGAATCTCTTTACTCCCTTCATGGGGGAGATCTTTAAATAAACATAATAACCAATCTCGAACACGAGGTCCGTTCTGAATATGAATTAATGGAAATAATAGAACATGACTGAGTCTATAACGTGTGTCATAGACTGGGCATCATGAGCTGAACTGAGCCATTGAGTACATAGCTTACGACCGAGATTGAAGCTACAGGGTCAACCTCTGGGTACCCACCACTCTGAACTGGATTCATTACTTGAAGAGGAAAATAGAGTGTCTATGTCATGGAAATTTTGGAGTTATAGTGTATCACCCCCTTGGGACAATATGTCCCTCGAAGAATGATGACTTGATTAAGATGTTGAGGAAAACTAAGGTGATACAGAAAGCACCTATGAACTAAATCATGACTGTATATCTGGAATCTAGGACTGAGACATGAAACATTGACCGAGCTGCACACGTAACTACATAATTGGTCCATTATAGAATGGTCACATTCATGAGACTTCGGATAGTGTGACTAGATGGATAGAATGGAAAAATACATGAACTTGTCTATCTGACTACCCTCTATGATAGGAAGTTCTTCCGTCAACCCCTCCTATAATGAAAACTCAAATGAGATGTATAGTCCTTAGACTCATAGGGGTATATCTCCACCTATGCTGGTTACGTAGTTCTATAATGCAGGGATTGCTACTAAGTATCACACCCTATACTAGCTGATAGTATGTGTCCTCATTCCTAGGTTCACTCAGGGATGAATACTGCTTCCAACTAAATAGACACAGAACTGATTTCCTAGTTCATACTAGGCTGGACTGATCGGTTACTGACTTTACTAATTAACTAGATTGAACTAAATTCACTGGATTTTCATTGATTGAAGAAATAATACTAAATTCTGTTAACTAATTGAATCCTACTGAGTTTTGCTAGCTAACTGAGTTTACTAAGCTCCGAAGTGCATACTACTGAGACATGATTACTCACCGAGATCACTGAGATTCCTGAGATTACTTAGATTATTGAATGGGACTAGACTGGACTGATACTAATTTTATTGAGTTTTCCTAAGTCACATGGCTTGACTGAGAGTATCGTGAAAACATGACACTGGCTCTCGGCACACAACTAAATTGTCGGGTACAAGTACCCTCAGGACTTGATAGCATAAAAGTAAATCATGGCATAAGCTTGAAAGCAGAACAATGGCTGCAGATATCCATAATTCATTGATTATGACATTTCATCAAACACTTTACATGAACTAACTTGTACATGAATGGGGATTCCATAATAACATGCTATGAAGGCACTATTTTCTTCAGATAGGCATTTTATCAAACATATAGGGATCATGCGTTGATTATACAATAATCAATAAATCAAATTATCATGGGTACATAATTCAACTTGGAAATTGAAGGGTTTATCAAGAATACCACGTAAATCATCATACACTAAGATCAATTCTTGAAATTAATAGTCTATAATATGGATCATTGATAACACTCAACTTACACCTCAAATAAGTGCAAGGTGGTCGTCGTCAATATATTTACCCAACTTCGGAGTCGGGGTCAAATCCACAGGGAACAATGTGAGTGGCGATTAAACTAGTTCGAAACTATAGCTACAAGTTAAATTCAAATAAATAATAAGAAAGACAAAATAGGGGTTTTTATCAATCAAACAAATTTTAACATTTCAACTTATTTTAGAACTCAAAACTTAGATTTCAATATTTCAAATCAATGATATAGAGAAACTAGGGTTGTGATCACTATGACTATTAATCTCCATTGAGTAATAACGGTTCATGATTCTCGTGATAGGTGGGAACAGCAGATTATCCCTGTTGATGATACTATCTGACTTATCTGGACCTCACCAGACAATTTATTATCTAATTCTCTCAAACTTAGATAACATATCTATTTCCAATTGTTTGTTATCTTAGGTAGATTGATCCAGTTATAGTATCAATCATTAAATAAAAGGTTGGTAGCTTCCGAGTCCCTATTGATAATTCATGAACTCTAGTTTATTTCTCTATTAGAAGCAAATAAAACCTAAGGCATAACCTAATGTTTGCAACCAATAGATTTAAGTTAACACAATAGAATTTCAAGACGCTCCCGCAACCACTCAAACCCTAATCCAACTATTAAATTAATGAAATAATAATCATAGATCCCACAACCCAAGTTATGGGTTTTAGTTGCTCATAATATAGAAAGAGATAACAAAGATTAAATTCATAACTTAAAGCAAGTGAACTTACAAAAGATAAAATTCAAAGTTGTTTCTCCTTCAAGTACAATAAGAACTTCCCACAACTAAATCAAAGGATGGAAAATTGAATTCTAAGTTAAGAGAGTCAAAAACAAGTAAACTCCCCTTTACTAAGTTACAAGATGTCAAAAGCTGATTCCCCCATTCTGAATGAAACCCTAAAAGATGCTATTTATACTAAAGCCTAATTAAGGAAATAAAATAACAAAACTTAATAAAATTCTCAGAACAGGTGACGCCCAAGCTGACGCCGCGTTCAGAGTATGACGCCCTATCATGGATGGCGTCAGAATCCTTCAGTTGCCTTCAAAATCTGTCTTAGGCTGACGATGTAGCTGATACCACATCACCAATCTGACGGTGTATCACAAATGCCGTTAGATTTTTTCTTCAAACTCAATTCTCTTGTTTAAGCTGACACCCTTTGTGACGCCTTATCACTAACTTAACGCCTTATCATCTACTTCATCAAAACTTCTTCTCAAGCTCTAAGTTTTTGGTTAAGGTTGATCCAATGCTGATAAGCTATCTCAAGGCTGACGACGTATCATAGAGGTCGTCAGCCATGATTTCTTCTCTTTTGGTCAGATTTTCAACTCTTTTGCTCCATTGTCATTTGTTTTTATTCCTTCATCCTTTTACTGCAATATCATGAGCAAACACATCAAAACAATAAGAGTTGCTTCAGAATTCACAATTATTTTGAGCTAAAAAGCATTAAATATGCCAGATTGTGCTCACACATCAACACCCTCAACTTAAAACAATTGCTTGTCCTCAAGAAACTATATAACACCATACAACGATGCTTAACCAAGAGACATATAAGATACCTATCACAGTTGATTATCAAGTTTAGCTCAAAACTCATGCCACTCTCCATGTTCAATTACTTATAAATCCAATTATGCATATCAATGAAGATTAACAATGTGACCCAAAGGAATCAAGATATGGCATCAATTCAGCAAAAATAACCATGCATATGTACAAGTTACACTACCCAAACAATTAAACATCTAGCAATGCAACCGATGTTCCCTTACAACAAAAAAGTCCTTTCCCACTCATCTATGAAATCAAGCATGTCAATGCAGGGACGATCAAGAGAAACTCACTCTCAGAAAGAAATTCCAATCAATGCATGTCAAATACCATATGCTTGCCCTTATTTTCATTACCAAGGTGTCCAGACAAGTAAGTTAGGATCACTATAGGTCTTTTCTTTGGCTTGTAATGTAGGCTAAGGGCTTGTATGATATTCCATGACTTTTAGAGTGACTAAACCTCCTTGGCACTACCTTAACTTTTGGGGTTTACTTATTAACCTTTTTCTTCGTTTTCTCCATTTCTTGATCACACATTATTCAAGATGGATGTGGATTTTCTTTTTTATTCTTTTTGTTTTCTTATTCTTCTTCCACACCACTCAGCTTTTTATGTTTTTTCACTTATTCTTTTCTTTTTATTCTACCTTTCTTCATACCCAGTATACATCCCGCACCCCTATGGTGGCCACCCTTAACTTAGGTTGTTTTCCTAAGTCAAGGTACACAGTGTCCAAGGAAGACCAGGGCCAAAACAAGTTCATTATGACCTAAATGGGAAGGTGATAGGTGTCACAGAAAGAAATGGTCAATTCAGGCTTAAAATAGGGATCAAGAGATATCATGCATACAGGAAAGGTTATTTAGGCTAATAAGTGACTTAAAAATCAAAACGGCCTATGATCCTTTCCTAACCCCTATCTTTTAACCAAGGTAAGACTAACCGGGTAAATTCTAGATTCAACACACACAGAGAATTGAGTAAGACCTCACACACACATGGCACAATGGTACATCACAAGCTACTACCCATTCGGTTCATGCAATTATTAGCAGTGATTATCATCTCCCTAGTACTAATGCCACAAAAAGATTCACAGTATCCACATATAAATACATATCACATAGTTATAAAATAGAACAACAGAGAGGTGTTTATCAGTCTTAAAAATCAACAAAAATATGTCAACTGCTCTAGATACTTATTTTTCTCTAGTTAACCACAACACATCACAAAAAAAACACAATACTCCTAAGCATGCCGGCTCTACTAGGAACAAGACTTCGGGGAAAAAAGGAATGACAACAAAAACCCCAGGAGGACATCACACCCACAAGTAGCCCCACCCTCAACTTAATATCATGCAGTGTTCCTAATATTTCAATCCGAAACAAAAGAGTTAGAAACATACCTGTGGCACCATGGGTGCGAAGATTTGATATCAATCACATAATATAAATACAAACAACAAAATACCTTGGGTTGCCTCCCAAAAAGCGCCTAATTTAGTGTCACGGCACGACCCAACTAAGCTTTTTCCTCCATCTTGAAGATATGAACTTTATCCCCAACTTAGAGTCCATCTTCATACCTCACTCATAGGGAGGTGGTACAAAGATTAAAAAGCCGAGTAATGGATGATGAATGGTAAACAACTCTGCTTTAAAGTGAGGTGTGTTTTTGTGTTGCTTATCAAGTGTAAAATAAAGAATATAGGATTCTTGTTTCTCTTCTTCACAGTCTTCCACTATTTTAGATAATTCCACAGACAAGATATCATTTAAACATAATATGGAAAAATGCTTCGAGTGTGGCCCAACAAATCCTACTTGAAAATTTACACTATCCTCTACACACTCACTTTTATTAATCTTCCCAACATTTTTACTTTGAATTAGGATAGAGTCTTCATAAGAGATTGGCTTGAATTCTTCTTTTTCCTCTAGCACCATTCTCTCAATGTTGGCATCATCCCTCATGGTTTGCTCGGTTGGTTGGAAAATCTCCAAGGGTTGATCAACATCAAGCTCATCACCAGTATAGGAATCTTGCTCTTCATCGTCATACTCTTCCATTATTTTAAATGATTTCACAGACAAGAAATCATCTAAATATAAGGCAGAAAAGTTTTTTGGATAATTGACCTCGATATCCATATCTTATATCGATATTCATATCTTATATCCTTTCTCTTCCCTCATTAAATACCCTAATGTCTTGACATATGTCACATATGGTATTATTTATTGTATCTATACGATCCAACATTAGTTGAAGCATAGCTTCAATGTCACTCTTTCCAATGTTGCGTTTTTCTTTTTCTTGACCATAAGACCGATCATACTCATAAGAAGAACTAGAACTTGGGTTAGCACAATATGGGGAGGGGGCATTTGGGCAATCACTCTAATGTCTATCTTGACCATCACATAAAGAACAATTATAATCCCAGTAGGATGGATATGGTGCACATATCTCTCTCTGGAGAGCATATCTACAATCTTGCCAAAAGTGGGGTCCATCACAATATAGACATGGATCATCCAGATAAGATTTCCAACCATCAAACTTACATTCATTCCATGATGCCATAGTAAGAAATATATAAAAATAAAATAAATCTACCTAACACAAGAAACAAAGGAAATCACAACAAATATTTACAAGTTTGAATTCAAGCAAGTAAGCTAAAATTCCAAACTAACTCAATATGCTAAATTGTTCCCCGGTAGCGGCGCCATCTTTGATAACGCTCAACTTACACCTCAAATAAGTGTAAGGCGGCCGTCGTCAATATATTTACCCAACTTCGTAGTCAGGGTTAAATCCACAGGAACAATCTGAGTGCCGATTAAACTAGTTCTAAACTATAGCTACAAGTTAAATTCAAATAAATAATAAGAAAAGATAAAATAGGGGTCTTTATCAATCAAAAAAATTTTAACGTTTCAACTTATTTTAGAACTCAAAACATAGATTTCAATATTTTGAATCAATGATATAGAGAAACTAGGGTTGTGATCACTATGACTATTAATCTCCATTGAATAATAACTATTCATGATTCTCGTGATAGGTGGGAACAGCAGATTATCCCTACCGATGATACTATCTGACTTATCTCTCGATCTCACCAGATAATTTATTATCTAATTCTCTCGAACTTAGATAACATATCTATTTCCAACCAGATGTTATCTCAGGTAGATTGATCTAGTTATGGCATCAATCGTTAAACAGAAGGCTGGCAGCTTCCGAGTCCTTGTTGATAATTCACGACCTCTAGTCTATTTCTCCGTTAAAAGCAAATAAAACCTAAGGCATAACCTAATGTTTGCAACAAATAGATTCAAATTAAAACAATAGTATTTCAAGACGTTCCCACCTTTACTTAAACCCTAATCCAACTATTAAATCAATGAAATAATAATCATAGATTCCACAACCCTAGTTGTGAATTTTAGTTTCTCATAATATAGAAAGAGATAATAAAGATTAAATTCACAACTTAAAGCAAGTGAACTTATAAATTATGAAATTCAAAGTTGTTTCTCCTTCAAGTACAATAAGAATTTCCCACATCTAAATCAAAGGTTGGAAAATTGAATTCTAAGTTAAGAGAGTCAAAAAAAAGTGAAATCCCCTTTACTAAGATACAATATGTCAAAAGCTGCTTCCCCCCATTCTGAATGAAACCCTAAACGATGCTATTTATACTAAAGCCTAATTAAGGAAATAAAAAAACAAAACTTAATAAAATTCTCAGAATAGGTGATGCCCAAGGTGACGCCGCATCAAAAGTCTGACGCCCTATCATGGATGGCATCAGAATGCTTTAGTTTCCTTTAAAATCTATCTTAGGCTGACAATGTATCTGATGTCGCATCACCGATCTGACGGTATATCACCAACGTCGTCATATTTCTTCTTTGAACTCAATTCTCTGGTTTAATTTGACGCCCTTCGTGATGCCTTATCACCAACGTCGTTAGAACTTTTTCTCAGGCTTTAAGTTTCTGGTTAAGGTTGACGCCAATGCTAATAAGCTATCACAAGGCTGACAATGTATCATGGAGGTCGTCAGCCATAATTTATTCTCTTTTGCTCAGATTTTCTACCCTTTTCCTCCATTGTCGTTTGTTTTTATTCCTTCAGCCTTTTACTATAATATCATGAGCAAACACATCAAAAAAAGAAGAGTTGCTTCAGAATTCATAATTTTTTTGAGCTAAAATTCATTAAATGTGTTAGCTTTTGCTCATACATCAATCATAACCCAATAACAACATGAACATGAATTCCAATTCGAATCAACCATGAACATTCTGTAATATACAATCTTTGAATTGAAAAGCAATCCTTGAGCTTCATGGTTGAAAGGGGCCCATGAATCAACATTTCCCATACATTAATTGTGACTTTCTTGAAGTTCTTGGAGGGATTTCTTGATATTGACCTTGATTCTCAAGGGCCAGGGTTTTATTTTCTTGAGAGAGAATTTTATTGATATTGGGAAAAAAGTGAATAATAAGTAGCTAAGGACATTTTTAGGGCTTAAATCCCACATCTGGTGGAATAAAATCATGGGAAAAGACCCATTCAACCCTAGATGCATATTTTAATATTTGTGAAAATTTTCCTATCTGGACCTATGGCGCAACGCGGAGCTTTCACACTGTGTCTATGGAAAGTGTCAACTGGAAAATTGCATGGTGGCGCGACGTGGTACAATTGCATTTCCACCTTAGACGTGACCTGGAATCTTACCGCGATACGATGGTATTGCGTTGGAACACTGGAAAAGGACAATAGTGAACTAGGCCTTTAGCGCGATGTGCCACTATCATGGAGCAACACTGAAAAATTTTAATTGATATTTCAGCTGGCTCTACTATGTTTTGATGGCTCAAGTGATATACTGTCTCTCTAAAAAGGCTGTAACTCTTCACCTGTGTGTCAGATTTGGGAAAATTTGGTATCGATGAAAAGTTTATTGAATATTTCATACAACAAAAATTTTTAAATATTTCACATATATAAAAGTGTATCCATCTTTAAAGCATATCTTTGACATCTTCGAGATGAATTTAATCTAGGTAGAAGTACAGGGTATTACAATATCTCGCTCTTGGAAACATTCATCCTAGAATGAAACTGACAGACATAGGAGAAATAATAAACGGAAATATATACAAAACATGAACAACGGAAACATAGGTACATGACTGACATTACTACTTTACTGAGATTTATTTTGAGTATGCATAATTGATGCATAAGTACTGATTCTTGAATTCATAAATGGGATCTTTGATGAGCTGAGTATACTGAACATGCATAACTGATGCATGAATGCATGGCTAAACTAACACATAAATGCATGGTTAGGAGTACTGATAAGCTGATCATGCATATCATATTCATGAATACTTGAATTAATTGACTCATGAACATGCGACTGAACATGTAATGGTAAAGATACCAAATTAGAAATAAAAACTAAGCATAGAACTGAATACTAAGTTTGTAACTGAAATTTAAACATGAGACTGAATAAGCTTAAAGAAAACTATTACCTTGGGCTGAGTCTGAATTAGCGGAGAAGAGGTGAGGATACTTGGTTTGCATAGCTACTTCTGCTTCCCAAGTAGCTTCCTCAATGGACTGATTCCACCAAAGAACTTTACTTAGAGAGACCTTTTGTTCCTCAGTCTGCGAGTCTGATAGTCAAGGATTTCGACTGTAATCTCTTCGAAAGAGAGGTTGTTCTGAAAGTCTATGTCCTCTATATGGACTACAACTATTGGGTCACCTATGCACTTTCTTAATCAAGGAGACATGGAACACTAGATGAACTGAGGCAAGATCTGAAGGTAATTAGTGCTCATATGCTACTTTTCCATAATGATTGAGAATTTTAAAGGGACAGACACATCGAGGACTGAGCTTTCTCTTCTTGTTGAATCTCTTTACTCCCTTCATGGGGGAGATTTTTAAATAAACATAATCACCAATCTCAAACTCGAAATCCTTTTGAAACATGCATGAACGGAAACATGAGAACATGACTGAGTCAGTAATGTATGTGATGGACTGAGCATCATTAGATAAACTGAGCCATTAAGTAATGGCTTACGACTGAGATTGAAGCTATAAGGTCAACTTATGGGTACCTACTATTCCAAACTAGATTCATTATGTGAAGAGGAAAATAGAGTGTCTAGGTCATGGAAGTTCGGGAGTTATAGTGTATTTCCCCCTTGGGACAATATGTCCCTCGAAGAATGCTAACTTGATTGAGATTTTGAGGAAAACTGTGGCAATGCACAAGGAACCTACAAACTAAATCTTGACTATATATTTGGAATTTGAAATTGAGACATGAAACATGGACTGAGTTGTGCACACAACTACATGATTGGTCCATCTCAAAATGGTCGCATTCATGAGACTTTGGATAGTATGACTAGATGGATAGAATATGAAAATACATGAATTTCTCTGTCTGACTACTGTACTGAGGTACTATTTATTTGGACAAATTCCTATAGACGGACTCATCTGATCTACTGACTGTTCGATGGCTGAGTACTGGGCATGTAAGAATGAACGGTACTTATTTTGTATAGCTGGACTTAAACTGTAGACTATCATGCTTAGAATATAAAGAATGATAGGGTAATATAAGATAACTAAGTATAAATGAGTAAAAGTTCTATTATCTTAAGGATGTAAGACCAGGCGTATAAAATGATTCAGAAACTCTCTATAATATGAGGTACTGAAATACTACTAACTGAGTAACTGTTGGCCATACGCTATGGTCAGGTAATCATGAAAGTAAATTGAGTTTCTAATATTACTAGACTATGAGTGGAGCTGAGATTGTAGCTATGATGGTAATTGAGACTGTAAACGCAACCAGGAATGTAACTAGGACTTAATTTTGGATTCTGATAACTAAGGTTTAGACTGGTACTGAAGTACTGAATTCTGATGGCTAAGTAACTGATAACTAAAAGCCATGGTCTTATAGGACTACCTGAGTACTTTACTGAATATTGATTACTGAACTGATGAGATAACTGAGGCTTAGGGATAGAACATCAACAATACGGATTCATCGAGGGATCTTAATTAAGGGTATTCGCGACATAATCTGAGTTTGGATGATCATTAGAAGAGGAGCATGAATCATGTGAGTTGAGCACACTGTAGATGGTGACATGAGTGTATGAGTCATGAGCTGCATGACCTGAGTCAGAAATTTCTCGACTCATGATTTGTAACACTGAGTGAACTAGAACTCCCTATATTAGGAATTGGAAATGCACACAATTCTATGGAAAGTGTGTGAATACAAGTTGTGTTCATGGAATTAATACGTAGAGCTTACATAAGTATCATGGTGATTGTAGTACAAAACTTTGCACTGAGGTAAGAATGAGTCGGGAATCACCTACCCTTATTGATTTCTTACATATACAGGCATTACTACTAGAATATGAAAACCTAACATTTCTGGGATATCATGATCGGACAGTCCCGGTATACCTATTGGGTTAGATATACTGACCCAATGGGTGAAGAATGAGAGAGGTCCTATTATCTTACCTTAAAATTCAACTATTATGTAAAGAGTTATAGAAAAAAATAAGATCATGAATCTGAAGGTGCATAAACATATAAATGGTAAACTTGTAGCATATCGGTCACCAAATTAGAATAACTTTCATGATTTTTTCTGGACTGAAGTGCGTAAATCCTATTTGGGCGTTCCCTACTAGCGCCTAAAAATAGCACCCTGCTGATTCAGGTGACCAGACTGAGTTGAAGGACGACCGTGCTGAATCTGTGGACTGGGTTTAGGACAGTCTCAGACCTTGTGACCGGACTCGCCATACCTAAAACACACATTACTGTCGGCTCTACACACACACTTATGATACTTACCACATTGTTCACAAAGTAGATGAGTGTGAATAATGCTTTGACTATTTTGAGTTTTAGAGCCTGGCGCCCTATCTCTGCTACCGTTTCTGAACTTAGGAACTGAAGCACTTTATGAGGAAGGAGATGGAACTAAAAACTTCTGGCTATGCTGAGAATCGTTACCACCCTGTGACCCTTTTTGAGAAAAACTATAACTACCTATTCTGGCTCTCTTATTCTCTCTCTCCTTCTTCTTAAGTTTCTACTTTTCAATCTACTGAGCATGGACCATAAGTCTATATATGTCCATTTCCTTAATTAATATCGTAGTCCTACACTCCTTAACCACTCTACCTAAAACCCCAGACACAAACTTACTCATTCTAGATCTACTGTTTGCTACTACATGGGGAGCATACCTGGCTAACTGGGTGAACTTGAGGGAGTATTCTTTTACGCTCATGCTACTTTGTATGAGATTGATGCACTCTAACACTTTGGCTTCTTTCTGCTCTATGGGAAAGAATCTATATAAGAAGGTTGTAGCAAACTCTTCTCATTCTATGGGCTCTGTATCTGTACCCCTGTCTGTCTTTCACTATTTAAACCAGGTATGGGCTATATCTTGTAGCTGATAAGAGGATAACTTTGCACTCTCACTAAAATTCACTCCCATGATGTTTGAGACTCTCTAAACCTGGTTGAGGAATTCCTGTGGATCCTCTTCGAACTTAGAACCTGAGAATAAAGGAAGATTCATTTGGGTGAAGTCCCGAATCCTAGCTGGAGCTGAATTGGCCACTGGGTTGGCCAAAATAGCAGCTGGACATTCATTATTAATTGTGACTAAATTGGATAAAGTAGTAAATTTAGTCCTGAATTCTATATGGGAAACATGTTCGTCCAGGGGATCTGCCTGAATGGGCTGAGGTGTTGACTGATTACCAATTCTCTTTTTGCTAGCCCCTTTGGATGGCATATTCTATAAGTGAGAGGAAGAAGCAGGTTAGACTAAGAAAATAATTAGAGATTATACTCACTAGCACAACATGAATATTGAAAGAAGGGAAACTTTTCTTGAAACATCTCATAGCTTCCTACACATAAGTGTGGTGCATAACACACCCATGCACAAGACACTACTTGATGCTACTTTTCAGACTTCCTAGGACCCTGTTGAACCTTAGGCTCTAATACCAAGTTTGTAACTACTGAAATCTTGTAACTGAAATATTACATGGTACTCATGACCCCGAAGGACAACAAGCTAAACCATGACTAATATCTATAACTGAGCATTAAATAATATATTTTAAATCAATAGAATATAAACTATAAGGCCATAATCTTCAAAACTGAACTAATACTGCATGTAAACAATGTCTATAATGGAGTATAACAATACCCAAAACTGAAATAAACTATCTTAAACATGTTGTTGCCTGAAAGCATCTAAACTGTCTGAAATTTGTGGAGTTGATGGGATATGTCCCCATCTAACTTTGAACTACTAAAATAATAAAGTAATAAAATAATCATGCTATCCTCAAATGATAAGGATTCACTGCTAATATGTCTCTTGAACGTCTGATCTAATAAGGATGCTCGGGAACTCATGGTTTTAAACCTATGGTATAAAACACCATAGAATAAATATATCGATATAATTGAATGTACTGGTATGCAAGTGACGTAGGTTATATACAAAGGGTTCACATACATGAACAATACTTACTAACTGTATACATGAATGTGAAAATACATGCATGAATATGTAACTATAACTGATGTCATGATAGGATTGAATACTAAGTTCTAACTACTGAGTCTACTGAGTACATTGATTTATTGATATCTGAGTTTACTCGTAATTGATAACTGAAAGAGTATTTTTGATAGTCCTAATTATATATATATATATAAGTGATGTAAGTGCTATATGGAGTTGGATGAATGTATCTAACAGTCCTGAAATCTTATGGAACTAGCTGAGTTCCATACTGAGCTGAGTGATTGTGACTGATAGTCCTAATTTATATAGAACTAGACTGAGTTCTATTCTAAAGACTGAATTTGAAACCGAAACTATGGGAGGAAATCATCTAACCGACATGCGTAGAATCTTAACTAGTAAGGTCCAACCTGTAACCTAAGTTGGAAGGATGTCAGTACTGTGCCATGGGTAAAGACAAGGTGTGAGTAAACCCTTTCTGATAGAAAGCACTTCCATCAACCCGTCCTATAAGGAAAACTCAAATAAGATGTATAGTCCCTAAACTCATAGGGGTACATCTCCACCTATGCTGGCTACATAGTTTTGGAACATAGGGATTGCTACTAAGGATCACAGCCTCTACTGGTTGACAGTGTGTGTCCTTATCTCTGGGTTCACTAGGTGTTGAATCCTACTCCCAACTGAATAGACATAGAACTGATTTCCTAGTTCATACTAGGCTGGACTGATCTGTTACTGATTTTACTAATTAACTAGATTGAATTGAGTTTACTAGATTTTCGTTGGCTGATGGAATACTACTATATTCTGTTAATTGACAGAATGCAACTGAGTTCTGCTAGCTGACAGAGTTTACTAAGTTCTAAACTGAATACTACTGAGACATAATGACTGACCGAGATCACTAAGATTCCTGAGATTACTGAGATTATTGAATGAGATTGGACTGATATAGAGTTTATTAAGTTTTCTTAGGTCACATGACTAACTGAATTCTACTGATCATGGCTTGATGGAGAGTATCATGAAAACATGACACTGGTTCTAGGCACACAACTAAATTATTGGGTACAAGTACCCCCAGGACTTGATAGCGTAAAAGTAAATTAGGGCACAAGCTTGAAAGCACAACAATGTCTACATATATCCATAATTTATTGACCAAGACATTTCCTCAAATAATTTACATGTTCTAACATGTGCAGGAGTGGGGATTCCATAATAACATGCTATGAAGACACTATTTTCTTCACATAAGCATTTTATCAAACACATGGGGAGTATGCTTTGGTGATACAATAATCAACAAATCTAATTATCATGGATGCATAATTCATCTTGCAAATTGAAGGGTTTATCAAGAATACCACGTAAATCATCACACACTAAGATCAATTCTTGAAATTAATAGTCTATAAAACAGATCAAAACCCAACAATAACAAGAACATGAATTCCAATTCAAATAAAATATAGACGTTTTTAAATATACAATCTTTGAATTGAAAAGGGACCCTTGACCTTCATGGGTGAAAGGGGATAATAAATCAACACTTGACATGCCTTGATTGTGAGTTTCTTGAAGTTCTTGGATGGATTTCTTGAGATTGACCTTAATTCTCAAGGGTTATGGTTTTGTTTTCTTGAGAGAGAATATTCTTAACATTGGGGAAAAAGTGAATAATAAGTGGCTAAGGATGTTTTAGGGATTCAATCCCACATATGGGTGGAATAAAATCATAGGAAAAGACCCATTTAACCCTGGACGCATCTTTTAACTTATGTGAAATTTCTTCATCTAGACCCCTGGCATGACGTGGCGCTATCACATCATGTTTCTGGAAAGTGACAATTGGAAAATTTCATGGTGGCGCAATACGGTAAAATCGTGTTGCCACCTTGGACATGACCTGTAATCTCACTGCAACGTGGTGGTATCGCATTAGAACACTGAAAAAGGACAATTATGAACTGGGCCTTTGGCGTGACGCGCCACTATTGCCGAGCAATACTAAAAATTGATAATTGCCACTAAATTTGGCTCCGCAATATGCTAACGGCTTAGGTGATACAATGTCTCACTAAAAAGGCTCTTAACTTTTCTCCCAAGTGTCGGATTTGGGAGAATTTGGTATCGATGAAAATCTTATTAAATTTACAACACAACAAAAAATTCTTGAAAATTCCACATATATAAAACTGTATCCATCTTTAAGGCATGTCTTTGACATCTTCGGGATGAATTTAAGCTAGGTAGAAGTACGGGGTATTACAATATCTCCCCCTTGGGAACATTCATCCTTGAATGAAACTAATAGAGATAGGAGAAATGATAAACTAAAGTATATACAAAATATAAAGAACTGAAACATGAGTACATGACTTATATTGCTGCTTTACTGAGATTTATTCTGAGTAGTCATATCTAATGCATGAGTACTAATTCATGAATGCATCACTGGGATCACTAATGAGTTGAGTATACTGAACATGCATATCTAATGCATGAATGCATGGCTGAACTTACACATGAAATCATGGTTGGGAGTACTGATAAGTTGATCACGCATATGAGATGTGTGAATACATGACTTAATTGACTCATGAACATCCGACTGATCATGTAATGGTAAAGATACAAAATATTAAATAAAAACTGAGCATGGAACTAAATACTAAGTTTGTAACTAAAATATGAACATGAGACTGAATGAGTTTAAGGAAAGATATTACCTTGGGCTGAGTCTGAATTAGCAGAGAAGAGGTGAGAATACTTGGTTCGCATATCTGCTTCAGCTTCCCAAGTAGCTCCCTAAATGAACTGATTGCGCAAAAGAACTTTGACTAGAGAGACTTCTTGTTCCTCAGCCTGCGAGTCTGATAGTCAAGGATTTCAACTGGAATCTTTTTGAAAGAGAGGTTGTTCTGAATGTCTATGTCCTCTATAGGGACTATAACTGTTGGGTCACCTATGCACTTTCTTAAGCAAGGAGATATGGAACACTAGATGCACTGAGGTAAGATCTGAAGGCAATTTAAGCTCATAAGCTACTTTGCCAAAATGATTGAGAATTTTAAAGGAACCGACACATCGAGGACAGATCTTTCCCTTCTTGCCGAATCTCTTCATTCCCTTCATAAGGGAGCTCTTTAAATAAACATAATCACCAATCTCAAATTCGAGATCTTTTTTGAACATGCACGAATAGAAACATGAGAATATGATTGAGTCTGTAATGTGTGTCATGGACTGAGCATCGTGAGCTAATATGAGCCATTGAGTACATCTCTTATGACCGAGATTAAAGCTATGGGGTCAACCTATAGGTACCCACTTCTCCAAACTACATTCATTACGTGAAGAGGAAAATAGAGTGTGTAGGTCATGGAAGTTCTGGAGTTATAATGTATCTCTCTCTTGGGATAATATGTCCCTCGAGGAATACTAACTTTATTAAGATATTAAGGAAAACTGAGGCGATGCACAAGACACCTACAAAATGAATCATGGCTATATATCTGGAAACAGAGACTGAGACATGAAACATAGACTGAGATGCACACCGAAGTACATAATTGGTCTATCTTAGAATGGTCAAGTTTCTGAGAATTTAGATAGTATGACTAGATGGTTAGAATAGGAAAACACATTAACTTGTCTGTCTGACTACTGGACTGAGGTATTGGCTGTTCAGTCTAATTCCTAATGACTGACTTATCTGATCTAATGATTGACCGATGGCTGAGTACTGGGTATGTAAGACTAAACGGCACTTAATTTGGATAGCTGGACTTAAACTGCAAACTATTATGCAAAGAAGGTAAGGAATGACTGGGTAACATGAGATAACTGAGCATAAAGGAGTGAAAATTGTATTATCTTAAGGATGCAAGACCAGGAATATAACTTAATTTGGAAACTCTCTGTAATATGAGGTACCAAAATACTACTAACTGAGTAACTGTTGGTCATATGCTATGGTCGGGTAATCCTGAAAGTGAACTGAGTTTCTGATTGGACTGGACTATGACTAGGGCTGAGATTATAGCTATGATGGTAATTGCAAAGGTAACAGCAACTAAGACTATAACTGGGACTGAATGCTAGTGTCTAATAACTGAGGTTTAGACTGGTACTGAAGTACTAAATTCTGATGGCAAAGTGACTAATAACTAAAACCATGGTCCTGTAGGACTGCCGGAGTCCTTTACTGAATATAGATTACTTAACTGATGTGGTAATGGAGGCTTAGGGATAGAACATCAATACCACAGATTCATTAATGTATCTTAATTAAATATATTTGTGACATAATCTGAGTTTGGCTGATCATTAGGGGGGGACCATGAATCGTGTGAGCTGAGCACACTGTAAATTATGACATGAGTGTATGATTCATGAGCTGCAGAACCTAAGCCTGAAATTTCTGTACTCATGATTCGTAACACTGAGTGAACTAGAACTCCCTATATTAGGTATTAGAACCCACAAGATTCTATGGAAAGTGTATGAATACAAGTTGTGTTTAGGGAATTGAAATGTGGAGCTTACGTAACTATCGTGGTGACTGTAGTATAAAACTTTGCACTGAGGTAAGAATGAGTCAGGAATCACCTTCCCTTATTGATTTGTTACACATACTGGCATTACTACAAGAATCTGAAATCCTGACATTTCAGGGATATCATGACCGGACAGTCCCACTATACCTGTTGGGTTATTATATACTGACCCAATGGGTGAAGATTGAGAGAGGTGTTTTTAATATTTGGTCTGACCTTAAAATTTGATTATTATGCAAAGAGATATAGAAGAAAAGAAGCTCATGAATGTAAAGATGCATAAATATGTAAATGGTAAACTTGTAATGTACTGGTAATTGCATCAGGAGAAATTTACCAATTTTATCTGGAATAAAGTGTGTAAAGCCTATTTGGACGTTGTGCACTAGCAGCACTGGAAATGACACCCTACTAATTTTCGCAACCAGACTGAGTTAAAGGACGACCGTGCTGACTTCGTGGACTGAGTTTAGGACTGTCTCAGACATTGTAACCTAACTCAGCACACCCTAAATAAACATTTCTGTCGGCTCTACACACACCCTTATGATACTAACTAGATTCTTTGCAAAGTGGATGAGTGTTAATAATCCTTGCACTATTATGAGATTTAGAGCCTGGCGCCCTATCTTTGCTACCGTTTCTGAACTTAGGAACTAAAGCACTTGCTGAAGAAGGAGCTGGAACTAAAAATTTTTAGCTATGCTAAGAACAGTTACCACTCTGCGACCCTGGCTAAGAAAAACCATAACTACCTATTCTAGCTCTCTTATTCTCTTTTTCCTTCTTCCTAAGTTGTTTCTCTTCAATCTATTAAGCATGGACCATAAGTCTAGATATTTCCATTTTCTTAATCAACATCGCAGTCCGACACTCCTTATCCACTATACCTGAAACCCCAGAGACAAACTTACTTATTCTGGATTTACTATCTACTACTACATAAGAAGCATACCTGGCTAACTGGGTAAAATTGAGGGAGTATTCTTTTATGCTCATTCTACCTTGTCTGAGATTGATGAACTCTAACACTTTGGATTTTTTCTTCTCTAGGGGAAAGAATCTATCTAAGAAGACTATAGCAAACTCTTTCCATTCTATGGGCTGTGTATCTATACCGCTATCTACCTTTCACTGTTTAAACCATGTATATGCTATATCTTATAGCTAATAAGTGGCTAACTCTACACTTTCACTAGAAGTCACTCCCATGATTTCTGTGACTCTCTGAACCTGGTTAAGGAATTCCTATGGATCCTCTTCGGACTTAGAACCTAAGAATAAGGGAGGATTTATTCGGGTGAAGTCCTGAATCTTGGCTGCAGCTGAATTGGCCACTGGGTTAGCTAGAACAGTAGCTGGTCGTTCATTCTGAGTTTTGACTGAATTAGCTAGAGTAGTAAGTGCAATCCTAAATTATATATGGGAAACATGTTCGTCTATGGGATCTGCCTGTATGGGCTAAGGTGTTGACTGATTACCAATTCTACTTTCGCAAGCCCCTTTGGAAGGCATATTTTATAAGTGAGAGAAAGGAGAGGATTAGACTGAGAAAATAATTGAAGACTATGCTCGTTGGCATGACATGAATACTAAAAGAAGGTAAAATGTTCCTAAAACAACAAATAGCCTCCTGCACATAAGTGTGGTGTACAATACACCCATGCACAACACTCAACTAGATGCAGTTTTTCAAAATTCCTAGGACACCATTGAACCTTAGGCTCCTGAATGTTACATGATGCTCATGACCCCGAAGGACCACAAGCTAACCCATAATTGATATCTGTAACTGAGCACTAAATAATATACTATAAATAAGTGGAATATAAAATGTAAGGACATAAGGTTCAAAATTGAACTAATACTACATATAAATAATGTTTGTAATTGGGTATAACAATACCCAAAACTAAAATAAACTATCTGAAACATGTTGTAGCCTCAAAGCCTCTAAACAGTCTAAAATCTATGGAGTTGATGGGACATGTATCCAACTAACTCCGAACTACTAAAATAATAAAGTAATAAAATAATCATGCTATCCTCGAGTGATGAGGACTCTCTACTAATCTAGCTGCTAAATGCCTAATCTACTAAAGATGCTTGGGAGCTCAAACTTCTAAACCTTTGATATAAAACACCATAGTGCAAATGCATTAGTACGATTGAATGTACTAGTGTGCAAGTGAGGTAGGCTAAATGCAAAAGTTTTATATGCATGAACAATATTAACTGACTGTATATATAAACTTGAGAATACATGCATGAATACGTAATAGTAACTAATGTAACTGAATATAGAGTTCTAACTACTGAGTCTACTGACCACATGGATTTACTAATATCTGAGTTTACTTGTAACAGATAACTGAAAGACTATTTTTGATAGTCTTGATTATATATATATAACTAATCTAAGTGATATACGGAGTTGTATGACTATATCTGACAGTCCTGAAATTCGATGAAACTAGCTGAGTTTTGTACTGAGCTGAGTGACTGTGTCTGACAGTCCTGATTTTTATAGAACAAGCCTAAGTTCTATTCTAAAGACTGAATCTGAAACTAAAACTATGGACGGTAATCATCTAACCAACATTCCCCAAATCTGCACTAGTGGGGTCCAACCTGTAACCCTAGCTGGAAGAGTGTCAGTACCATGCTATGGGTAAAGACAAGCGGTGAGTAAACCCTCTATGATAGAGAGCTCTTCTGTCAACCCCTCTTATACAAAAAAATCAAATGAGATGTATAGTCCCTAGACTCATAGGGGTACATCTCCACCTGTGCTGGGTATATAGTTCTGAATATAGGGAGTGTTACTAAGGATCACACCCTCAACTGGGTGACATTGTGAGTCCTCATACCTAGGTTCAATTGGTGCTGAATCCTACTCCCAATTGAATAGACACAGAACTGATTTCCTAGTTCATACTAGGCTGGACTAATCTGTTACTGATTTTACTAATTAACTAGATTGAACTAAGTTCACTTCATTGACTGATGAAATGCTACTGAATTCTGATAACTGACAAAATACTACTAAGTTCTGCTAGCTGAATGAGTTTACTAAGGTTCGAATTGAATACTACTGAGACATGACGACTGACTGAGATCACTAAGATTCCTGAGATTATTAAGATTACTGAATGGGATTGTACTGATACTGAGTTTACTGAGTTTTTCTTAGTCACATAACTGACTGAATTCTACTAATCATGGCTTGACTGAGAGTATCACTAAAACATGACACTGGCTCTTGGCTCACAACTAAATTATTGGGTACAAGTACCCCCAAGGCTTGATAGCACAAAAGTAAATCATAGAACAAGCTTGAAAGCACAACAATGGCTATATATATCCACAATTCATTAACTAAGACATTTCATTAAACACTTTACATGCACTAACTTGTACATAAATAGGGATTCCATAATAACATGCTATTAAGGCACTATTTTCTTCACATAGGCATTTTATCAAACACATGGGGAGTATGCTTTGTTTATACAATAATCAATAAATAAAATTATCATGACTACATAATTCATCTTACAAATTGAAGGGTTTATCAGGAATACCATGTAAATCATCACACACTAAGATTAATTATTGAAATTAATAGTATATAACATGGATCAAAACCCGACAACAACATGAACATGAATTTCAATTCAAATAAACCATAAACATTCTTAAATATAGAATCTTTGAATTGAAAAGGGATCCTTGACATACCTGGATTGTGAGTTTCTTAAAGTTCTTGGAGGGATTTCTTGAGATTGACCTTGATTCTAAAGGGCTAGGGTTTTGTTTTCTTGAGTGTGAATTTTCTTGATATTGGGGAAAAAGTGAATAATAAGTAGATAAGGACATTTTTAGGGCATAAATCCCACATCTAGGTGGAATAAAATCATGCGAAATGACCCATATAACCCTGGATACATCTTTTAATTTTTGTGAATATTTCCTGATCTAGACCCCTAGCGCGACGTGGCGCTATCACACCATGTCTCTGAAAAGTGACAATTGGAAAATTACATAGTGGTATAATGCGGTACAATCGTGTTGCCACCATGGACGTAATGTGGAATCTCACCATGATGCGGTGGTATCACATTGGAATAGTGGAAAAGGACATTTGTAAACTGGTCCTTTGGTGCAACATGCCACTATTACTGAGAAAGACTAAAAATTGACAATTTTTGTTTATGCTGGCTCTGCGATGCACTGATGGCTCAGGTGTTACACTATCTCACTAAAAAGGCTCTAACTTTGTGCCCAGGTATCAAATTTAGGTGAATTTCATATCGATGGAAATCTTAATGAATTTCCCACATATATAAAAGTGTATACATCTTCAAAGAATGTCTTTGACATCTTCGGAATGAATTTAATATTGGTAGAAGTATGGGGTATCACAATATCTCCCCCTTAGTAATATTCCTCCTTGATTGAAACTAACAAAGATAGGATAAATGAAAAACTAAAGTATACAGAACATTAACAACTAAAACATGAGTACATGACTAACATTACTGCTTTACTGAGATTTATTCTCAGCATGCATATCTGATGCATAAGTACTGATTTATGAATGCATGATTGGGATCACTGATGAGCTGAGTATACTGAACATGCATATTTGATGCATGAATGCATGGCTAAACTAACACATGAATGCATGGTTGGGAGTAGTTATAAGTTGATCACGCATATCAGATGCGTGAATACATGACTTAATTGACTCATGAACATGTGCTAAATATGTAATGGTAAATATAGAAAATTTGAAATAAAAACTAAGAATGGAACTGAATACTAAATTTGTAACTGAAATTTGAACATGAGACTGAATAAGCTTAAGGAAAGTTTTTACCTTGGGCTGATTCTAAATTGGCTGAGAAAGGGTGAGGATACTTGGTTCACATATCTTCTTTTATTTTCAAGTATCTCCCTCAACGTACTGATTCCGCCTAAGAACTTTGACTAGAGGGACTTCTTGTTCCTCAGTCTGTGAGTCTGATAGTCAAGGATTTTGACTAGAATCTCTTCGAAAGAGAGGTTGTTCTGAATATCTATGTCCTCTATAGGGACTACAGCTGTTGGGTCACCTATGCACTTTCTTAATCAAGGAGACATGGAACACAAGATGAACTGAGGCAAGATTTAAAGGAAATTAGAGCTCATAAGCTACTTTGCCAAAATGACTAAGAATTTTAAAGGGACCAACACATCGGGGACTGAGCTTTCCCTTCTTGTTGAATCTATTTACTCCCTTTATGGGGGATATATTTAAACAAACATAATCACCAATCTCAAACACAAGATCCTTTCTAATCATGCATGAACAGAAACATAAGAACATGACTGAGTTTGTAACTTGTGTCATGGACAGAGAATCATGAGCTGAACTGAGCCACTGAGTACATGGATTATGACCTAGATTGAAGCTATAAGGTTAACTTATGGGTACCCATTACTCCAAACAAGATTCATTACTTGAAGAGGAAAATAGAGTGTCTAGGTGATGAAAGTTTGGCAGTTATAGTTTATCTCCCCCTTGGAACAATATGTCCCTCAAAAAATACTGACTTGATTGAGATGTTGAGGAAAATTAAGGTGATACTCAAGGCACCTATATACTGAATAATGACTGTGTATCTGGAATCATAGAGTGAGACATGAAATATGGATTGAGTTGCACATGCAACTACATAATTGGTCCATCTTAGAATGGTCACATTCATGAGAATTCGGTTAGTGTGACTAGGTGGATAGAATGGGAAAATATATGAACTTGTCTTTTTGACTGCTGGATTAGGTTCTAGCTGTTCAGACTAATTCCTACTGACTGACTTATCTGATCTGCTGACTGACCGATGGCTGAGTACTGGGCATGTAAGATTGAATGGTACGTAGTTTGGATAGCTGGATTTAAACTACAAATTCTCATACATAAAAGGTAAGGAATGATTGGGTAACATGAGATAGCTAAGAATAAATCAGTGAAAGTTGTATTATCTTAAGTATGCAAGACCAGGCATATAACATAATTTAAAACTCTCTGTAATCTACGGTACTGAACTAATACTAACTGAATAATTGTTGGCCATATGCTATGGTCAGGTAATCCTGAAAGTGAACTGAGTTTCTAATCTAACTAGACAATGACTAGGCTGAGAATATAGCTATGACAGTAATTGAGACTATAACTGCAACTAAGACAGTAACTGGGACTGAATGCTAGTTTCTGATAACTGAGGTTTAGATTTGTACTGAAGTACTAAATTCTGATGACTAAATAACTGATAACTGAAAGCCATGGTCCTGTAGGACTACCTGAGTCCTTTACTAAATATAGATTACTGAACTGATGTTGTAACTGAGGCTTAAGGATAGAACATCAACACCACTAATTCATTGAGGGATCTTAATTAAGGTTATTCATGACATAATCTTAGTTTGATTGATCATTTGAAGGGGAGAAAGAATCGTGTGAGCTGAGCACACTGTAAATCATGACATGAGTGTGTTAGTCATAAGCTGTATAACCTGAGTCTGAAATTTCTGTACTCATGATTTGTAACACTGAGTGAACTAAAACTCCCTATGTTGGGAATTAGAAATGTACATGATTCTATGGAAAGTGTGTGAATACAAGTTGTGTTCATGTAATTGATACATGGAGATTACATAAGTATCGTGGTGACTGTAGTATAAAACTTTGCACTGAAGTAAGAATGAGTCGAGAATCACCTTTCCTTATTGATTTCTTATATATACTGGCATTACTACTAGAATCTGAAAGCCTGACATTTCTGGGATATCATGACTAGACATTCCCTGTATACCTATCGAGTTATGATAGACTTACCCAATAGGTGAAGAATGATAGAGGTCCTGTTAATATTTGGTTTGACCTTAATATCGACTGTTATGCAAAGAGTTACTGATAAAAAAAACTTATGAATCTGAAGGTGCATAAACATGTAAATTATAAACTTGTAACGTACTGGTGACTGCATCAGGAGAAATTTTTTGATCTTGTATGGACTAAAGTACGTAAATTATATTTGGGCGCTTCCCACTTGCGGCACTAGAAATGGCACCCTACTGATTCTGGCAACCGGACTGATTTGAAGGACAACCGTGCTAACTTCATGGACCAGGTTTAGGATAGTCTCAAACCTTATAACCTAACTCGTCACACCCTAAACACATATTACTGTCGGTTCTACACACACCCTTATGATACTTACCACATTCTTCGCAAAGCAGATGAGTGCGAATAATGCTTCAACTATTCTGAGATTTGGATCCTGGCGCCCCATCTTTGCTACTATTTTTTGAACTTAGGAACTGAAGCAGTTGCTGAGGAAGGAGATGGAACTTAAAACTTCTGTCTATGCTGAGAACAGTTACCACCCTAAGACCCTTGCTGAGAAACACAATAACTGCCTATTCTAGCTCACTTATTCTCTCTCTCCTTCTTCTTAAGTTTATGCTCTTCAATCTATTAAGCATGGACCATAAGTCTAGATATGTCCATTTCCTTAATCAACATCGTAGTCCTACACTCCTTAACCACTTTACTTGAAACCAAAGACATAAACTTACTCATTCTAGATCTACTGTCTGCTACTACACGAGAAGCATACCTAGCTAACTGGGTGAACTCTAGGGAGTATTCTTTTACGCTCAGGCTACCTTGTCGAAGATTGATGAACTTTAGCACTTTGGCTTCTCTCTGCTCTATGGGAAAGAATCTATCTAAGAAGGTCGTAGCAAAATCTTCCTATTCTATGGGCTATACATCTGTACCCATGTATACCTTTCACTATTTAAACCACGTATGGGCTACATCTTGTAGCTGATAAGCGGTTAACTCTGCACTCTCACTAGAAGTTACTCCCATGATGTCTATGACTCTCTCAACCTGGTTGAAGAATTTCTGTGGATTCTTTTCAGACTTAGAACCTAAGAATAAGAGAGGACTCATTCAGGTAAAGTCCCGAATCCTGGCTGTAGCTAAATTGGCCACTAGGTTGGCCGAAATAGTAGTTGTCCATTCATTTTGAGTTGTGACTAAATTGTCTTGAGTAGTAAATGCAGTCCTAAATTCTACATCAGAAACATGTTCGTCCAGGGGATCTGCCTAAACGGGCTGAGGTGCTGACTGATTACTGATTCTACTTTCGCTAGCCCCTTTGGAAGATATATTCTATAAGCGAGAGGAAGAAGCATATTAAACTGAGAAAATAATAGGAGATTATGCTTGCTGTCACAACATGAATACTGAAAGAAGGGAAACTGTTCCTAAAATATCTCATAGCCTCCTGCACATAAGTGTGGTGCATAACACACCCATTCATAAGACTCTAATAGATGTGGCTTACCTGTGACTGATATCTGTAACTGACATTGTATAGTATACTATAAATAAGCATAATATAAACTGTACGGCCATACTGTTTAAAACTTAACTACTACTACATATAAATAATATCTTTAATAGGGTTTAACAATACCCAAAACTAAAATAAATTGTCTGAAACATGATGTAGTCTCAAAGCCTCTAAACTATCTAAAATCTGTGGAGCTGATGGGACATGTCCTCACTAACTCCAAACTACTGAAATAATAAAGTAATAAAATAATCATGCTATCCTCAAATGATGAGGACTCACTGCTAACCTGGCTGCTAAATGCTTGATCTACTAAAGATGCTTGAGAGATTGTGCTTCTAAACCTATGGTATAAATACCATAGTGGAAATGCGTTACTACGATTGAATATACTGGTATGCAAGTGAGGTAGGCTGAATGAAAAGGGTTCATATGCATGGACAATACTAACTGACTGTATACATGAACATGAGAATACATGCATGAATACATAACAGTAACTAATCTCATGATAAGACTGAATACTAAGTTCTGACTACTGAGTCTACTGACCATATGGATTTACTGAAATCTGAGTTTACTAGTAACTGATAACTGAAAGACTATTTCTGACATTCCTAATTATATATATATAACTGATCTAAGTGTAATACGAAGCTGGATGACTGTATCTTATAGTCCTAAAATTAGATAGGACTAGCTGAGTTCCATACTGAGCTGAGTAACTGTGTTTGACAGTCCTAATTTCTATAGAACTGGACTGAGTTCTATTCTGAAGATTAAATGTTAAACTAAAAATGTGGGAGGTAATCATCTAACTAACATGCCCCAAATCTGAACTGGTGGGGTCCAACCTATAACCCAGTTGAAAGGGTGTCAGTACCGTGTCACGGGTAAAGACAAGCTGTGAGTTAACCCTTTCTAATAAAGAGCTCTTCCATCAACCCCTCCTGTATGGAAAACTCAAATTAGATATATAGTCCCTAGAGTCATACGATTACATCTCCACCTATGCTAGCTACGTAGTTCTTGAATTGAGGGATTACTACTAAGGATCACACCCTCTACTGGCTGATAATGTGTGTCCTCATCCCTGGGTTCAATAGGTGCTAAATCCTACTCTAAACTGAACAGACACAGAACTGATTTCCTAGTTCATACTAGGCTGGACTAATCTGTTACTAATTTTACTAATTAACTAGACTAAACTGAGTTCACTGGATTTTTGTTGACTAATGGAATACTACTGAATTTTGTTAACTGATAGAATACTACTGAGTTCTGCTAGGTGACTGAGTTTACTAAGGTCCAAACTAAATACTGCTGAGATATAATGACTGACCAAGATCACTGAGATTCCTGAGATTACTGAGATTACTAAATGGGACTGGACTGATATAGAGTTTATTGAGTTTTCCTGAGTCACATGACTGACTGAATTCTACTGATCATGGCTTGACTGAGAGTATCATGTAAACATGATACTAGTTCTAGGCATACAGCTAAATTGTCAGATACAAGAACCCCCAGGACTTGATATCATAAAAGTAAACCATGGAACAAGCTTGAAATGATAACAATGCCCACATATATCCATAATTCATTGGCTAAGACATTTCATCAAACACTTTACATGCACTAACTTGTACATGAGTGGGGATTCCATAATAGCATGCTATGAAGGCACAATTTTCTACACATAAGCATTTTATCAAACACATGGGGAGCATGCTTTGGTTATACAATAATCAATAAATCAAATTATCATGGCTATATAATCCATCTTGCAAATTGAAGAGTGCATCAAGAATACCACGAAAATCATCACACATTAAGATCAATTCTTGAAATTAATAGTCTATAACATGGATCAAAACCCAACAACAACATGAACATGAATTCCAACTCAAATTATCCATGAACATTCTTAAATATACAATCTTTGAATTGTAAAGTGATCCTTGAGCTTTATGGGTGAAAGGGGACCATGAATCAACATATGACATACCTTGATTGTGAGTTTCTTGAAGTTCTTGGAGGGATTTCTTGAGATTGGCCGTAATTCTCAAGGGATATGGTTTTGTTTTTCTGAGAGAGAATGTTCTTGATATTGGGGAAAAAGTGAATAATAAGTAGCTAAGGACGTTTTTAGGGCTTAAATCCCACATCTGGGTGGAATAAAATAATAGGAAAAAACCCATTTTACCCTGAATGCGTGTTTTAATTTTTATGAAAATTTTCCGATCTTGACCCTTGGCACGGCGCGACATTATCACGTCGTGTCTCTGGAAAGTGATAATTGGAAAATTACATGGTGGCGCGATGCAGTAAAATCGCATTATCACCATGGACACGACCTGGAATCTCACCGTAACGTGGTGGTATTGCGTTGGAATACTGGAACAGGACAATTGTGAACTGGGCCTTTGGCGTGATGCGCCATTATCATGGAGCAATACTAGAAATTAACAATTACCATTTAAGTTGGCTCCGTGATGCACTGATGGCTCAGGTGATACACTGTCTCAGAAAAAAGCTCTGACTTTTCGCCCGAGTGTCGGATTTTGGCAAATTTTGTATCGATGTAAATCTTATTGAATTTCCCACACAATAAAAAAATCTTGAAAATTCTACATACATAAAAGTGTATCCATCTTTAAAGAACGTCTTTGACATCTTTGGGACGAATTTAAGCTAGGTAGAAGTATGGAGTATTACAATATCTCCCTATTGGGAACTTTCATCCTCGAATAAAACTGATAGAGATAGGAGAAATGATAAACTGAAGAATATACAGAACATGAATAACTAAAACATGAGTACATGACTGAAATTTTTGTTTTAGTAAGATTTATTCTGAGCATACACATGTGATGCATGAGTACTAATTCATAAATGCATGACTGGGATCACTGATGAGCTGAGTATACTGAACATGCATATCTGATGCATGAATACATGGCTGAAGTAACACATGAATGCATGGCTAGGAGTACTAATAAACTCATTGTGCATATCAGATGTGTGAATACATGACTGAATTGACTCATGAACATGTGACTGAACATATAATGGTAAAGATACCAAATTTAAAATAAAAATCGAGCATCGAAAGGAATACCAATTTTTTAACTAAAATTTGAACATGAGACTAAATAAGCTTAAGGAAAGCTGTTAACTTGGGATGAGTCTGAATTAGCAGAGAAGAGGTATAGATACTTGGTTCGCATATCTATTTCTGATTCCCAAGTAGCTCCCTTAATGGACTGATTCCGCCAAAGAACTTTCACTAAAGGGACTTTTTGTTCCTCAGTCTGTGATTCTTATAGTCAAGGATTTCGACTGAAATCACTTTAAAAGAGAGGTTGTCCTGAATGTATATGTCCTCTATAGGGACTACAACTGTTGGGTCACCTATGCACTTTCTTAAGCAAGAATACATGGAACACTGGATGAACTGAGGCAAGATCTAAAGGCAACTTGAACTCATAAGCTACTTTGATGAAATGACTGAGAATTTTGAAGGGACCAACACATTGGGGACTGAGCTTTCCCTTCTTGCCAAAACTCTTCACTCCCTTTATGGGAGAGATCTTTAAATAAACATAATCACTAATTCTGAACTTGAGATACTTTCTGAATATGTATGATCAAAAACATGAGAATATGACTGAGTCTATAACGTATGTCATGGAATGACCATCATGAGGAGAACTGAGCCATTGATTACATGGCTTACGATCAAGATTGAAGCTAGAGGGTCAACCTATGGGTACCCACTACTCCGAACTAGATATACTATGTGAAGAGGAAAATAGAGTGTCTAGGTCATAAAAGTTCAGGAGTTATAATGTATCTCCCACTTGGAACAATATGTCCCTCGAAGAATGCTGACTTGATTAGAATATTGAGGAAAACTGAGGCGATGCACAATGAACCTATGAACTGAATCATGACTATATACATGGAATCTGAGACTGAGGCATGAAACATAGACTTAGCTGCATAAGCAACTGCATGAATGGTCCATCTTAGAATAGTCACATTTATGAGACTTCGGATAGTATAACTAGATGGATAGAATGGGAAAATAAATAAACTTGTTTGTCTGACTACTGGACTGAGGTACTGGCTATTCAGACTAATTCCTACTGATTAACTTATCTGATCTACTGACTGACCGATGGCTGAGTACTAGGTACGTAAGACTGAATGATACTTAGTTTGGATAGCTGGACTTAAACTGCAGACTATCATGCATAGAAGAAAAGAAATGATTGGGTAACATGAGATAACTAAGCATAAATGAGTAAAAGTTGTATTATCTTAAGGATACAAAACCAGGCGTATAATATAATTTAGAAACTCTCTGTAATCTGAGGTACTAAAAGACTACTAACTGAGTAACTTTTGGCCATATGCTATGGTCGAGTAATCCTGAAAGTAAACTGAGTTTTTGATCTGACTGGACTATGATTGGGCTATGATTGTAGCTATGATGGTAATTCAGACTGTAACTGGAACTAAGACTGTAACTAGGACTGAATGTTGGTTTCTAATAACTGAGGTTTAGAATTGTACTGATGTACTGAATTGTGATGGCTATGTAACTGATAACTAAAAGCCATGGTCCTGTAGGACTACCTGAGTCCTTTACTAAATATATATTACTGTATTGACATGGTAACTAAGGCTTAAGGATAGAACATCAATACCACAGATTCATTGAGGGATCTTAATTAAGGGTATTCATGAAATAATCTGAGTTTGGCTGATCATTAAAAGGGGAGCATGAATCTTGTGAGATGAGCACACTATAAATCATGACATGAGTGTATGAGTCATGAGCTACATGACCTGAGTTTGAAATTTCTGTACTCGTGATTCGTAACACTGAGTGAACATAAACTCCCTATATTAGGAATTAGAAACGAACATCATTCTATTGAAATTGTGTGAATACAAGTTGTGTTCATGGAATTTTGATGTTGGGCTTACGTAAGTATCATCGTGACTATAGTACAAAACTTTGCACTAAGGTAAGACTGAGTCGGGAATCACCTTACCTTATTAATTTCTTACACATACTGGCATTACTACTAGAATCTGAAAGCCCGACATTTCTAGAATATCATGACCGGATAGTCATTGTATACCTGGCTTATAATAGACTAACCCAATGGGTGAAAACTAAGAGAGGTTCTATTAATATTTGGTCTAACTTAAAATTCGACTATTATGCAAAGAGTTACAGAAGAAAAGAAGCTCATGAAACTGAAGATGCATAAATATGTAACTGGTAAACTTTTAATATACCGATGACTGTATCAGACAAACTTTCTCGATCTTGTCTAGATTTAATTGAGTAAAACCTATTTGGGTGTTGCCCACTGGCGGATCTAGAAATGGCACATACTGATTTGGATGATCGGACTGAGTTGAAGAACGACCGTGCTGACTTCGAGGATCGAGTGTAGGACAGTCTCAAACCTTGTGACCTGACTCACCACACCCGAAATACATGTTACTATCATCTCTACACACACCCTTATGATAATTACCACATTCTTTGCAAAGCGGATAAGTACGAATAATGCTTGCACTATTCCTAGATTTAGAGCCTGGCACCCTATCTTTGCTACCATTTCTGAACTTTAGAACTGATGCACTAGCTGAGGAAGGAGCTGGAACTAAAAACCTCTGGCTATGCTAAGAACGGTAACCACCTTGCGACCCTAGCTGAGAAAAACTATAACTACCTATTCTATCTCTCTTATTCTTTCTCTCTTTTTTCTTATGTTTCTTCTCTTCAATCTATTGAGCATAGACCATAAGTCTAGATATGTCTATATTCTTAATCAACATCGTTGTCCTACACTCCTTAACCACTTTACCTAAAACCCCAGGCACAAACTTACGCATTCTGGATCTACTATCTACTACTACATGGGGAGAATACCTGGCTAACTAGGTGAACTTGAGGGAGTATTTTTTTATGCTCATGCTACCTTATCTGAGAATGATGAACTCTAACATTTTGGTTTCTTTCTTCTCTAGGGGAAAGAATCTATCTAAGACTTCCTAGGAAACTGTTGAACCTTAGGCTCTGATACCAAGTTTGTAACACCCCAAATCTGGTACCCAAAATGTTATGCGGTGCTCATGACCTCGAAGGACCACAAGTTAACCCATGACTAATATCTATAACTGACCACTGAATAATATACTATAAATAAGCAGAATATAAACTATAAGGACATTAGGTTCAAAACTGAACTAATACTGCATATAAACAATGTCTTCAATAGGGTATAACAATACCTAAAACTGAAATAAATAGATTGAAACATATTGTACTATGAAAGCCTCTAAACTATCTGAAATTGTGGAGTTGATGGGACATGTTCCCAACTAACTCTGAACTACTAAAATAATAAAGTAATAAAATAATCATGTTATCCTCGAATGATGAGGACTCACTGCTAATATGTATGCTGAACGTTTGATCTACTAAGGATGCTCAAGAGCTCTTGCTTCTAAACCTATGGTATAAAACACCATAGCACAAATACATCAGTACGATTCAATATACTAGTATGTAAATGAGGTAGGATGAATGCAAAGGGTTCATATGCATGAACAATACTAATTGACTGTATACATAAATGTAATAATACATGCATGAATACATAACTATAACTGAGGTCGTGATAGGACTTAATATTGAGTTTTGACTACTGATTCTACTAACCACATAGATTTGCTAATATCTGAGTTTACTAGAATCTAATAACTGAAAGACTATTTCTAACAATCCTGATTATATATATAACTTATGTAAGTGCTATACGGAGCTGGATGACCATATATAACAGTTCTAAAATTTAATAAAACTAGTTGAGTTCCATACTGAGCTGAGTGACTGTGTTTGATAGTCTTAATTTTTGTAGAACTGGACTGAGTTCTTTTCTGAAGACTGAATCTCAAACTGAAACTGTAGGAGGTAATCATCTAACCAACATTCCCCAAATCTGAACTAGTGGGGTCTAACCTATAACTCCAGCTAGAAGGGTATCAGTACCGTGCCACGAGTAAAGACAAGCTATGAGTAAACCCTCTCTGACAGAGAGCTCTTCCGTCAACCACTTCTATAAGGAAAACTCAAATGAGATGTATAGTCCCTAGACTCGTAAGGGTATATCTCCACCTATGCTAGCTACGTAGTTCTGGAACGCAGTGATTGCTACTAAGGATCACACCCTCTATTGGTTGATTGTGTGTGTCCTCATCCCAGGGTCAACTTGATACTGAATCCTACTCTCAACTGAATAGAAACAGATTTGATTTCCTAGTTCATACTAGATTGGACTGATTTGTTACTAAGTTTACTGATTAACTAGATTTAACTGAGTTCACTGGATTTCCACTGACTGATGGAATACTACTGAATTCTGTTAACTGATAGAATTCTACTGAGTTCTACTAGCTGACTAAGTTTACTAAGGTCCGAACTGAATACTACTGAGACATGATGACTGAGTGAGATCACTGAGATTATGAAGATTATTGAATGGGACTGGACTGATACTGAGTTTACTAGGTTTTTTAGAGTCACATGACTTACTGAATTCTACTGATCATGTCGTGAGTGAGAGTATCATGAAAACATAACACTAGCTCTAGGTACACAGCTAAATTGTCAAGTACAAGTATCCCCAGGACTTGATAGCATACAAGTAAATCATGGAACAAACTTGAAATCACAGCAATGGAAACATATATCCATAATTCATTGACTAAGACATTTTATCAAACACTTTACATGCACTAACTAGTACATGAATGGGGATTCCATAATAACATGCTATGAAGGCACTATTTTCTTCACATAGGCATTTTATAAAATACATGGGGAGCATGCTTTGGTTATACAATAATGAATAAATCAAATTATCACGGCTACATAATTCATCTTGCAAATTGAAGGTTTTATCAACAATACCACGTAAATCATCACACACTAAGATCAATTCTTGAAATTAATAGTCTATAAATTGGATCAAAATCCAACAACAACATGAACATAAATTCCAATTTAAATAAACCATGAACATTCTTAAATATACAATCATTGAATTAAAAAGGGATCCTTGAGCTTCATTTGTGAAAGAGGCCCATGAATTAATATTTGACATACCTTGATTGCGAGCTTCTTGAAGTTTGTAGAGGGATTTCTTGAGATTGACCCTAATTCTCAAGGGTTGGGGTTTTTTATTCTTGAGAGAGAATGTTCTTGATATTGTGGAAAAAGTGAATAATAAGTAGCTAAGAATGTTTTCAGGGCTTAAATATGACATCTAGGTGGAATAAAATCATGGGAAAAGACCCATTTAATCTTGGATGTGTCTTTTAATTTTTATGAAAATTTCCCGATATGGACCCCTAACGTGATGCGGTACTATCGCGCCGTGTCTCTGGAAAGTGAAAACTGGAAAATTTCATGGTTTCACAACACTGTATAATTGTGTTGTCACCTTGGACGTGACCTGTAATCTTACTTCGATGAAGTTGTATCGTGTTGGAACACTAGAAAAGTACAATTATGAACTGGGCCTTTGGAGCGTCGCAGAGCAACACTGGAAATTGACAGTGCCATTTAAGCTGGCTACAAGATGCGCTGGAGGCTCAGGTGATACACTGTCTCACTAAAAAGGCTCTAACTCTTCGCCCAGGTGACTGATTTGGGTGAATTTGGTATCGATGGAAAGATTATTAAATTTCCCAAACAACAAAAAAATCTTTAAAATTCCACATATATAAAAGTGTATCCATCTTTAAAGCATGTCTATGACATCTTCGGGACAAATTTACGCTCGGTAGAGGTACGGGGTATTACAATATCTCCCCCTTAGAAGTATTCGTTCTCGAATAAAACTAATAGGGATAGGATATATGATAAACTAAAGTATATATGGAACATGACCAAATTAAACATGAGTACATGACTGACATTACTGCTTTACTGAGATTTATTCTGAGCATGCATATCTGATACATGAGTATTGATTCATTAATGCATGACTGGTATCACTGAAGAGCTGAGTATACTGAACATACATACCTGATGTATGAATGGAGAGCTAAACTGACACATGAATGTATGACTTGGAGTACTGATATGCTGATCACTCATACCAGATGCATGAATACATGACTAAATTGACTCATGAACATGCGACTAAACATGTAATGGTAAAGATACCAAATTTGAAATAAAAAATGAGTATGGAACTGAATACCAAGTTTATAACTCAAATTTGAACATGAAACTGAATATGCTTAATGAAAGTGGTTACCTTGGGCTGATTCTGAATTAGGGAGAAGAGTTGAGGATACTTGGTTCGCTTATCTGCTTATGCTTCCTAAGTAGCTCCCTCAATGGACAGATACCGCAAAAGAACTTTGACTAGAGGGACCTCTTGTTCCTCAGTCTATGAGTCTGATAGTCAAGGATTTCAGCTGGAATCTCTTCAAAAGAGAGGTGGTTCTAAATATCTATGTCCTCTATAGGAACTACAACTGTTGGGTCGCCTATGCACTTTCTTAAGCAAGGAGACATGGAACACTAAATGAATTGAGGCAAGATCTGAAGGAAATTGGAGCTCATAAGCTACTTTGCCAAAATGACTGAGAATTTTGAAGGGACTGACACATCAGTGACTGAGCTTTCCCTTCTTGCTGAATCTCTTCACTCACTTCATGGGAGAGATCTTTAAATAAATATAATTACCAATCTTGAACTTGAGATCCTTTCTGAATATGCATGAATGAAAATATAAGAACATGTTTGAGTCTATAATGTGTGTCATGTACTGAGCATCATGAGATAAAATGAGCCATTAAGTACATGGCTTATGACCAAGATTAAATCTAGAGGGTCAACCTATGGGTACCCACTACTCCAAACTGGATTTATTACATGAAAGGGAAAATACAGTTTCTAGGTCATGGAAGTTCAGGAGTTATAGTATATCTCCCCCTTGGGACTATATATCCCTCGAAGATTGCTGACTTGATTAAGATATTGAGGAAAACTGAGGCTATGCACAAGGCACCTACAAACAGAATCGTGACTCTATATCTGGAATCTAAGAATGAGACATGAAACATGAACTGAGCTGCACACCCAACGTATGATTGGTCCATCTTAGAATGGTCAAATTCATGAGACTTCAGATAGTGTGACTAGATAGATAGAATGGGAAAATACATGAACTTGTCTGTCTGACTGTAGGACTGAGGTACTGGCTATTCTGACTAATTCCTACTAACAGACTTATCTAATCTGTAGACTGATCGATGGCTGAGTACTAGGAATGTAAGATTGAAAGGTACTTAGTTTGGATAGCTGGACTTAAACTATAGATTATCATGCATAGAAAGTAAGGAATTATTTGGTAATACGAGATAACTGAGCATAAATGAGTGAAATTTGTATTATGTTAAGGATACAAGACCAGGCATATAACATGATTCAAAAACTCACTACTAACTAAGTAACGGTTAGCCATATGCTATGGTCGGGTAATCCTGAAAGTGAACTGAGTTTTTGATCTGACTGGACTATGACTGGGGCTGAGATTATTGGTATGATGATAATTGAGATTGTAACTGCAACAATGATTATAACTACGACTGAATGATGGATTCTGATAACTAAGGTTTTGACTGGTACTGAAATACTGAATTCTAATGGTTAAGTAACTGATAACTTAAATCTAGGGTCCTGTAGGACTACCTAAGTCCTTTACTGAATATAGATTACTAAACTGACGCGGTAATTGAGGATTAGAGATACAACATCAATACCACGAATTCATTGAGGGATCTTAATTAAGGGTATTCATGACATAATCTAAATTTGGCTGATCATTATGAGGGGAGCATGAATTGTGTGAGCTGAGCCCACTATAAATCATGACATGAGTGTATGAGTCATGAGCTGCATGACCTGAGTCTGAAATTTTTATACTCATGATTCGTAATACTGAGTGAACTAGAACTCCCTATATTAGGAATTGGAAATGCACATGATTCTATAGAAAGTATGTGAATACAAGTTGTGTTCATGGAATTGAGACGTGGAGTTTACGTAAGTATCATGGTGACTGTAGTACAAAACTTTGCACTGAGGTAAGAATGAGTCGAGAATCACCTTCCCTTATTGATTTCTTACAGATACTGGCATTACTACTAGAATCTAAAAGCCTAACATTTTTGTGATATCATGTCCGAACAGTCCCTGTATACCTGTCTAGTTATGATAGACTGACCCGATGGCTAAAGACTAAGAGAGGTCCTGTTAATATTTGTCCTGACCTTAAAATTTGTCTGTTAGGGAGAGTTACAGAAGAAAAAAAGCTCATAAATTTGAAGGTGGATCAATATGTAAATGGTAAACTTGTGATGTACCGGTGACTGCATAAGGAGAACTTTCCCGATCTTGTCAAGACTGAAGTGTGTAAAGCCTATTTGGGCGTTGCCCACTAGCGTCACTGGAAATGGCACCGTACTGACTCGGGCGACCAGACTGAGTTAAAGAACGACTATGCTGACTTTGTGGAATGGGTTTAGGACAGTCTTGGACCTTGTAACCAAACTCGCCATACCCAAAACACGCATTAATGTCGGCTATACACACACCCTTATGATACTTACCATATTCTTTGCAAAGCGGGTGAGTGCAAATAATCCTTGCACTATTCTGAGATTTGGAGCCTGGTGCCCTATCTTTGATTCTATTTCTGAATTTAGGAACTAAAGCACTAGCTGAGGAAGAAGCTGGAATTGAAAAATTTTAGCTATGCTGAGAACAGTTACAACCCAGTAACCCTGGCTGAGAAAAACTATAACTACCTATTCTAGCTCTCTTATTCTCTCTCTCCTTCTTCTGAAGTTTCTTCCCTTTAATTTGTTGAGAATGGACCATAAGTCTAGATATGTCAATTTACTTAATTAATATCACAATCCTACACTCCTTAACCACTCTACCTGAAACCCCAGACACAAACTTACACATTTTGGATCTACTGTCTGCTACTACATGGGGAGCATACATGGCTAACTGGGTGAACTTAAGGGAGTATTATTTTATGCTTATGCTACCTTGTCTAAGATTGATCAACTCTAAAATTTTGGCTTTTTTCTGCTCTAAGGGAAAAAATCTATCTAAGAAGGTCATAGCAAACTTTTCTAATACAATGGGCTCTACATCTATACCCCTGTCTACCTTTCACTATTTAAACCAAGTATGGGCTATATCTTGTAGATGATAAGCAGCTAAATCTGTACTCTCACTGGAAGTCACTCCTATGATGTTTGTGAATCTCTGAACATGGTCAAGGAATTCCTGTTGATCCTCTTCGTACTTAAAACCTGAGAATAAGGGAGGATTCATGTGGATGAAATCTTGAATCCTGGCTGCAGCTGAATTAGCCACTTGGTTGGTCGGAACAGTAGTTGACCATTCATTCTAAGTTGTGACTAAATTGGGTAGAGTAGTAAATGTAGTCCTGAATTCTACAAGGAAAATATATTCATCCAGGGGATCTACCAGAATGGGATGAGGTGCTGACTGATTACCGATTCTCCTTTCACTATCCCTTTTGAAAGGCATATTTTGTAAGCGAGAGGAAGAACCGAATTAAACTAAGAAAATAATTAGAGAATATTCTCACTGGCACGACATAAATACTTAAAGAAAACAAGTTGTTCCTAAAACATCTCATAGCCTCCTACACATAAGTGTGGTACACAACACACCCATGCATAAGACTACTAGATGTGGCTTTTCAGACTTCCTAGGAAACTGTTGAACCTTAGGCTCTGATACCAAGTTTGTAATGACCCGAATGTGGTACTCAAAATATTAAACAGTGTTCATGTCCCTGAAGGACCACAAGCTAGCCTATGACCTATATGTATAACTGAGCACAGAATAATATACTGTAAATAAGTGGAATATAAAATATAAGGCCATAAGGTTCAAAACTGAACTAATACTGCATTTAAACAATGTTTGTAATAGGGTATAACAATATCCAAAATGAAAATAAACTAACTGAAACATGTTATAGACTGAAAGCCTCTAAACTATCTGAAATCTGTGGAGTTGATGGGATATGTCCCCAACTAACTCCAAAATAATAAAATAATAAAATAATAATATAATTATGCAATTATTGAATGATGAGGACTCACTGCTAATCTGGCTGCTGAACGTCTGATCTACAAAGGATGCTCGAGAGCTCGTGCTTCTAAACCTATGGTATAAAGAACCATAGCATAAATAAATCAGTACGATTGAATGTACTAGTATACAAGTGAGGTATGCCGAATGAAAAGGGTTCATATGCATGAACAATACTAACTGACTGTATACATGAATGTGTGAATACACACATGAATACATAACTATAACTGAGGTCGTGATAGGTTTGATTACTGAGTTCTGACTACAAAGTCTACTGACTACATGGATTTACTAATATATGAGTTTACTAGTAACTGATAACTAAAAAACTATTTCTGATAGTCTTGATTATATATATAGAACTGATCTAAGTGCTATACAGAGCAGGATGACTGTATCTAACAATCCTGAAATTGGATGGAACTAACTGAGTTACTATGTCTGACAGTCCTGATTTCTATAGAATTGGACTGAGTTCTATTCTGATGACTAAATCTAAAACTGAAACTGTGGGAGGTAATCATCTAACCGATATGCCCCAAATCTAAACTGGTTGGGTCCAACCTATAACCCCAGCTGGAAGGGTGTCAGTACCGTGCCACGGGTAAATACAAGCTGTGAGTAAACCCTTTCTGACAGAGAGCTCTTCTGTCAACCCCTCCTGTAAGGAAAACTCAAATGAGTTGTATAGTCCCTAGAGTCATAGGGGTATATTTCCACCTACGCTGGCTACGTAGTTCTGGAATGTAGGGATTGCTACTAAGGATCATACCCTCTACTGGCTGACAGTGTATGTCCTCATCCCAGGGTTCGCTTGGTACTGAATCCTACTCTTAACTAAATAGTCACAAAACTGATTTCCTAGTTTATACTAGGCTAGAATAATCTGTTACTGATTTGGAAAGTGATGAATGGAAAATTGCATGGTGGCGTGATGCGATACAATCGTATTGCCACCTTGGACACGACCTGGAATCTCACCACAACGTGGTGGTATCATATTGAAATACTGGAAAAGTACAATTGTAAACTGGGCCTTTGGCGCGATGCACCACTATCGTGGAGCAGTATTGGAAGGTGATACACTGTCTCACTAAAAAAGGTCTAACTCTTCGCTCGGGTGTTGAATTTGGGTGAATTTGATATCGATGGAAAACTTATTGAAAATTCCACATATATAAAAGTGCATCCATCTTATAAGGATATCTTTGACATCTTCAGGATAAAGTTAAGCTAGGTAGAAGTACGGGGTATTACACAAAATAAATTTTTCAAAAAGCTGTGGAAGGGGGTAAAGGGCATCTTCAAGGTGATCAAGCCCAACCATTGACTACCTTCACCTAGTATGGATAGTGAAGAAAAGGCCCATGTTGATTGTTTGATGATGATGCTAGTGGTGATGATGTCGAGTCAGCTGGAGAGAGCTGCTTTTGATTCAGATTCTGGGAGACCTCTCTTACTCTTGATTTATTGCACACATAGTGATGACACTGCATTTCTTTTTAGTTAAGGGTCCCTCCAAATTTGTATTATTTTTGTGATGTGTTGTTGGATATTTCTCTTTATGTTGTTGGTTATTTTGGGATGATGCCCTATATATTGTCTTAATTTTCTTTTTGAAGTATTACATTTAGGGTATCCGATTGATGCCCACATTTTATGGATTGTCATGTTTTTATTCTATTTTTAGTTTTTCTCCATTTACCTTGGCTTTTATTTTTATGATGCATGACAAGTTTTTCCCTATGATGGATTGAGTGACGATATTCTTAAGGGTAAAGAATTGTGTTTGGGTTTGGAGGCATAGGTACATTGGAAGTATGAGTACCTGTAGCATAGATGTCAAAAATACAAGGGAAGTCTAAGTACCTGTGCCATTGTATGTTGTAAAGTTGGGGTCACTTTGCATACTATTGGCAAATTCTGACTAGCCAGATGGGTAGTTTATCTATTTTGTGCCTAAATATGAGGTTAAGGCTTTGGTTGTTACCATAATTTAGCAAATTGTGTATTGTTTCTATGTAAAATAAACAACCAATCCATCCAAAATTTTTCAGAACAAAATCAGGGGCATGGATGTGAGCAATTTTGTAACAAAACTTTTTCTCTTTTTTTGGCTTCATAAATTTGGACTTATGAATAGAAATAGATATTCCCTTTTTGCCCCTCACAGGAGAGACTTTTGAGCCCCCTTAACGAATTTTGCATTCTATGTATGGTGAGATTTTGGTATTCACCTCTTGTACAGTTGTGTTATCTAGAACTTGCCTCGTAAGTCTTTCAAAACTTATTTTTATTGTATGTGGTTAAAGGTATGATCTTAGGCCACCGTTATAATTTTGGAACCCAATCTACCCTAAAAAGCCTACCCATGCATAATTATAATCCCTAGTACCCACTTTGAACCTTTGGAGCTTTCTTTGGCAAACTCGTTACAAATTGTGATCTATTTTTTTTATACCTCTTTTCAACCAGACCTTCCTTGAACTTGAAAATGTAACTTGAGGTTAAAGGACTATGTTGGGGGTGGTAAAGGTTGAAAGAAGAGAGTGTGAGGCCACAAAATTGTTAGTGAAATATCGAATGTGCCTAAGTGTTGAAAATAAAGGAATAGAAAAACAAAGAATCCAGCAAAAGAAATGAATTGCACGAAAGTTTCAAGAAAAAGAAATGAAAGAAATGGGTAAAAAAAAAAGAAGTAACAAGTAGGAATAATTAAAGAGAGAAAACAAAAAAGAGTGGCCCACAGTAAAAAAGGAAGATTGAAAAAGTGTGGTGTAGATGTTCAAGGAAGGGTGTAGCCATGTTATTCCCAAATGATATCTTACCCTAACGCGAACCTACGTTTCTATCTTACAAAGTCCTTTAATCCAACAAGTTTATGGTATAACACTTATTGCATTAAGATTTGTTTTGTGAGAAAGAGAGTTCTTGCACTTAAAGCTCGTTGTTGTATTTTTGGTAGCATGGTATGTAGAATTTTCTTTCTTGTAAGGATTGGCATGTGAAACAAGTTGGGGTGGGTGATCTTGTCACTTTCCGAAGAATGAGACAAAAAGAAGTATAGCTTAGTTGTGGTCATGGGGAAGCCACCTCTGAAGTATTGGTTTCCGTTTCTTGGTTGCTATTTAAAGTCCTATGTATCCTTAAATGTTGCATCTTATGATGAGGGGTGTAGCGGAAATTAGCTTAGCCCATGTGCAATGAGCTACTCGTAGTAGTGACTAAATTTGAGGTCATTTTGATCTTTAAGGCATAAAGTTTGGTCATAAATAATGGTATCTCATGGTAAGAGGTTGTGTTTCTTGAGGACAACAAAATGCTTTAAGTTGGGGGTTTTGATGAGTGGTGATTTTACCACTCAACTACACTCAACATTTATGAACATTACTTTGTTTTGAATGAATAAGTGAGATATATTTTTGAGAAAATTCACTAATATCCACTCTTTGTAGGTATAGAGTTGAAAAGATAGAGAGATATGGGATGGAGCTTAAATTGATTGAAAAAAGAGTAAGAAAGTGCAGCTGAAGACTTGGAGCAAAAAGACCTTAGGTACCGTGGCCATGATCCGTTGACCGTGATCGTGGCAGTCAAGCAAAAGTTAATCAAATAAGATCACAGAATTTGACCATGATCCCTGCTAGACCCACGCGATCATGGCTTAGAAGAAGAAATCAGCCCAACAAAAATCTAGAAATACACTTGGCTGATCCCAATTTCTGACAAAAAGCCCCAAACTCTAGCATTAAAAAGGGGAAAATATTCCATCTTCCCCAATTTTTTTAGGTTTTAGCTCTTGAATTCAAAGACTTTCTTTTTGGAGAAGAAAATATTGTACAATTTTTGGGTGCAGAATACATTAAAGACTTTCTAAGTTGAAGATTAGCTCATTTTCGTTGTTGATTTGTGGGAGTGCCAAGTTTGAAGTAACATTCACTTAAGCTTCAATAAATCACGTCAATGGAGATTATAGGTATATATATGCTTATTTATCTTATGTCTAGATAGATCTCCCTCTTGGGACTATGTTTGAATAGGGAATAAAGTGTGTGTGGGTTGTTATTGATTAACTTTTATTTAATAGGTTATGTTTATGGGTTTTATCATTGCTGTGCATAACATGGTTTTGATGGATGAAATCCCCAAATACACACATGGGTATTATGAGTAAAAGCTCTATGCTTTAGAAAACCCAAAGCCATCTTTGAAAGAAGGCTTTTGGGGGAAGTTTAAGAATTTATATAATCCTCAAAAAAGTTATGTGGAAACCAAAGCAAAGACAAACAATTATGTGTGTAGTTTACTCAATCTTCACTATCTTAGACATAAGGTTAAATGTGAGGTTGACTAAACAATGGGTATCATCTTAGAAATAGGGATGCCTAGATTGAGGTTGTGGTTACCAAATGTCAAACACACCTATTAGGTATCGAAAGAATGAATGGGTAAAATTTTGGTATTTTGTTGAAATACTAGCATCAAAATCTATAACCAAACCTACCCATATTTAAGTTACTAAATTGATTCTAATTGCTAACACCCACATATCATTCCCTTAGTAATGCATAATCCCAAGATCTGTACATAATTGCTAAAACTCCAATTAATCTTAGCCTCAAATTTATACTAGAAAAACCCAAAAAGAAACATTAGTGTAGATATCTATCTCCTCTATCGGTTTGAATTTAACATGTATCTATTATTTATAATTAACTTGATTTCCACTCACGTCGTTCCTCGGGGATTTGACCCCGACTCCAAAGTTGGGTAAATATAATGACAACTGTTGTCTTGTACTAAATTGAATGTCTAAGTTGAGAGTTATCAGTTAGCGGCACAATTCCAATCAAAACCATAATTTCACCATTGTTTTTTTAAAAAGGGGTTTATTCCCACTTTTCACTTTTACTATGGGTTCTTTCACAATGGAAACCATACCAACTTACTTAATTATTTAAAAGAATTTAGAACTAAATAATATATTATAGAAGTTAATGCAAAATATATTTTGGTCCACAGGTTATCCACTCTTTTACCACTACTGTTTACTTTGATTGAGAAAAACTCCGATCCTTTCTACTCTATGATACTGATTTAGTCTGGGAGTTGATCTCAGGTAATGGATTTACAGTCTTACACTCTTTTTTCCATGGATTGAGTCTGTGCACTTATTATATATACATCTTTATAGTACTGGACAAAATAGATTGATGATGATGTTTGGAAATCTTGAATTGGGACAAAGTGTAATGGATATTCCTGAATAC